>NW_027040469.1:174551-189551 GCF_034236695.1 Oncorhynchus nerka
ATTCAGGTGTGTTCCTGAGAACGGAGTTAAGGTGGAGGAGGTTCTGCTCTGGGTCGGTGAACAGGTAGGAGCTGAGTTTATACATTCTGCTTCTAGAATGAACAAAGCTGTGGTTGTGTTCATGAAAAGGGCAAATTTGGTCGGTAGGCTAATTGCTAGCGGAATATTTGTAAGAGATGTGTTATGTCAATTTCACCTCTCTCTACCCCTTCAACAAGAGTTGTAGTGGCAAATTTGCCTCCGTTTATTACGGACGATCAAATTAGGAAAGAGCTGAGTCGTTTTGGTAAGTTTGCTAGCGGCTCGTGTACTGTCAGCAGGTTTTCAGGCAGATGCCGTTAAGCACGTTGTTTCGCTCAGGCGGCAAGTGTTTATGTTTCTGAACAATAATGAGCAACAGCTAAATGTGCATTTCAAAGTGAGGCATGGGGAGGGGCTCTATGCAGGTTTTGCCAGCACAGATAGTCTACGGTGTTTTGAATGTGGGGATTTGGGGCACAAGAGCTTTGCGTGCCCACATAAAGGCCATAGACGGAGTGAGGGTGCAAGTGGGGGAAATCGAGGTCAAAATGCAGGGGGTAAGGAGATGCAGACAGCAGAGGCTGGGCCTAGTCAGTCTAGAGATGGTGGTGTAGATGAGGCTGGGGCTAGTCAGGCTAGAGATGGTGGAGAAGCAGAGGCTGGGTCTAGTCAGGCTAGAGATGGTGGGGTAGCTGAGGCTGGGCCTAGACATGCTATGGAGGGTGGTGCAGATGATGCTGGGCCTAGTCATGCTATGGAGGGTGGTGTAGCTGAGGCTGGCCCTAGTCATGCTATGGAGGGTGGTGTAGCTGAGGCTGGCCCTAGTCATGCTATAGAGGGTGGTGCAGATGATACTGCGTCTAGTCAGGTTATTCTAGTGGATGAGGAGAGTATAGTGGGGAAGTGTAAGAGATTAGGGGAGGAGGAGGGTGTCAAGAGGAAAAGGAAAAAGGATGTGGATAAAGGTACCATGGAAATGTTGCCTGTTGCTGTGGGGTGAGGCCCTAAAACAGAGAGAAAGGGCAGGTGGTCAGGGTGGGAGATAGAGAAGAGGAGGAAAGTGAGTCTGAGGAAGAGGATGAGGAGTTATTTTTTCAGACTCCTCTTCAATTGGCCCGGAGCTGACAGCCAGTCAACCAGAGGGGTCTAAGTACACGTTGAGAGAACTGACAAGGTTCCTGAATGAGACTAAGGGGAAAAAAGTTAATCTTGAGATTTTTTTCCTGATCCTAGAAAGTTTGTAAGATCAGTACAACATGCTATGAGAAATGAGGGGCATGGTGCCCTCTCACCCAGGAAACGGTTTAGGTTGAGGAAGTGGGTCACAATAGTGCGTAAAGGTTTACCTTCAGACACTGTTTAAATGTTTAATTTCTTACTGACACTGGGGCTTTTTGAGCTTTGCTATTGGTCTATTTCTCTGCTGGCTTTTCTCCCACTTCTTATGGAGACTCTTCGGGTAGGCTCGCCAATATAAATGGCGCCAGAGATGCGGGAAAGAGGAGTGTGTTGGGTGAATATGTAAACAAAAAAAGTACAGGTGTTGTTTCTGCAGGAGACTCATAGTGATGTGGTGAATGAAGTTGATTGGGGGCTCTGGTGGAAAGGGGCAAGTGTGTTGAGCCATGGGACAAATCTTAGTGCAGGGGTGGCAGTCCTTTTTGCACCGGGTCTGGCTGTAAAAATTTGCTCCTCAAAGGAGGTGTGTAGGGGTAGGTTGCTTGTTGTTAAAGCAGAAATTAACAACATGGTTTTTGTCTTTATAAATGTGTATGCGCCTAACACAGGGAGAGAAAGAGGGGTTCTATTTGGGAGTCTTAGACAGGAACTTCACAAGTAGCGCCTGAGGAGACGCTGGTGATCGGAGGTGACTGAACTGTACAATGGATTTTACAAAAGACAGAAATGGGGAAGAGCCTCATTCAGTGTCAGTGGGAGTGTTAAGGGACATCTTTAATCAGTTTGACCTAGTGGATGTTTGGAGAACTAAACATCCAAACACAAGACAGTATACGTGGGTGAAGGTTTTGGGGCTAGGGTGAGTGCAGCTCGACTTGATCGTTTTTACATGTCCAGGAATCAGAGCAATAGGCTGCTGGGTGCTACCATTCTCCCAGTGGGGTTTTCGGATCACCACATAACCATGGCTCGGCTGTCTATTTCACCAGGGCCCCGGCAGGCATCTTATTGGAAGTTCAATGTAAAGCTCTTACAAGATGCCACCTTTTGCTCAGGTTTCCAGACTTTTGGGAAAGATGGGGGCAGCGAAGAGAGGAGTATGAGTCTCTGAGTCAATGGTGGGATGTGGGGAAAGTGCAAATTCGGCTTTTCTGTCAACAGTACACAGCTCTCTCATCCTCAGAGGCTAGGAGAGTATTGGGGAACTAGAGCGGTGTATTAGTGAGATGGAGGTAGAGATGGTGGGGCAAGGCAATGTAGGCCTCCAGGCTAACTTAGCCGACTACGTAGGGACCTGGGCAGTTTTTTCCAGGTTAAAGCAAAGGGAGCACTTGTAAGAGCTAGGTTCTCCATGCTCAAGGAGATGGATGCTCCCAGCTCCTTCTTCTTTGGTTTGGAAAGACAGAGCAGTGATGCCAAGGGTATGCATTGTCTACGGCTGTCTGATGGGAGGGTGACCTCTGTGGTGGGGGAGATGCGGGAGCGGACTGTGGAGTTTTATACTGAATTGTATAGGGCAGAAATGTGTGATCCTATGTGTGCTCAGGTCTTGTTCGAAGGACTCCCTAAGCTCTCTCGGGCACAGAGGGATGAAATGGACATTCCTCTGTTGTCACATGAACTGGCAGAGGCAGTAACCCAGATGTCCCCTGGTCGTGCACCCGGGTCGATGGACTTCCAGTGGAATTTTACAAAAATTCTGGGGAACAATTGGACAGGATTTCTTTTGCGTGTTGCGTGAATGCGTCGGGGTAGGAGAGTTGCCGATGAGCTGCCGTCGGGCGGCTCTGACTCTCCTGCCCAAAAAAGGGGACTTGTGTGAACTTAAGAACTGGAGGCCTGTGGCATTACTCTGTGCGGACTACAAGATTTTTGCCAAGGTCCTCTCTAACAGACTGAAGTCCCATCTGGACTCTATAATACACAAGGACCAGACATATTGTGTACCGGGACGCTCAATCACGGACAACTTGTTCTTGATTAGGGACATGTTGGACTTGTCGAGAGGTTCTAATGTGAACTTTGGACTGGTCTCTTTAGATCAAGAGAAGGCTTTTGATAGAGTGGATCATGAGTATCTGTTTAATGTGATGTCTGTGTTTGGGTTTGGGAAGAGTTTTGTGACCTGTGTGAAGCTGTTGTATGCTGGGCGTCATGTATGGTTAAGGTGGGAGGGGGCTCAGTAGGCCAGTCTGGGTGAGACGGGGATTAGACAAGGATGCCCTCTATCTGGGCAGCTGTACACACTAGCCATTGAGCCTTTTTAGGACTGCTACGCAGGAGACTGCGGGGAGTGTGCTGGACAGGCATGGATGTGGTGACAGGAATAGCAGTCTCAGCATATGCAGATGATGTTTCTGTGATGGTCAGGGATGAGCAAGATATGCAGGAACTAGAGACCAGTCTGAAGGTGTACGAGGGAGCTTCATCAGCTAAGGTAACTGGGAAAGAGCAAAGCTCTGTTATGTGGGGCATGGGGGATAGGGCTCCTCCTCTGCTTCCAGGGGGTTTGCAGTGGGGTTGTGAAGGGCTTAAAGTGTTGGGGGTGTACCTGGGCTCGGAGAGGTGGGTCAGCAAGAACTGGGAGGGGCTGTCACAGGCAGTGGTGTCAAGACTGGCCAGGTGGAGGTGGCTCCTGTCCCAAGTGTCATATAGAGGGAGGGTGCTGATAATCAACAACCTGGTGGCATCTTCCTTGTGGCATAAACTGGCTGTCCTCAACCCCGCCGGTCTGCTTGCAGACCTGCAACGCAAGCTGGTGGACTTCTTTTGGTCGGGACATCACTGGCTGAAGGTAGCAGTTTTGTACATGACCGTACACGAAGGAGGACAGGGCCTGGTGGAACTGGAGAGCAGGATGGCTGCTTTCCGACTAAAGGCGGTGCAGAGACTGCTGTACCACACTGATGTTGGCTGGAGGGAACCAGCATGCGCGCTGCTGAGGAGAGCTGGCGGATTAGGGTTGGACCGGCAGCTGTTCCTCATGAAGCTGGAGAGGCTGAGTACAGCAGGTCTCTCAGAGTTTTACTCTGCGGTGCTGAGGGCCTGGCAGCTGCTAAGACCCACACGAGAAGGGGTGTGGAGCCTGGGCAGTGGGTGTGGGAGGAGCCTATCTTCCACAACCCAGCCATCCCTTTGAGATCGGTTCAGTCGGCCAACCTGCAGAGGCAACTGATGGCAGGGGGTTTACAAAGGCTGGGTGACCTGAGACTGCTGGGAGAGGAGGGGTGGAAAACCCCGGAGGTCTTGGCGCAACAAACAGGAATAACGTCTCTTAGGCTGCTGGAGAGATTCCTGGAGGAGGTCCAGGAGGCACTGTCTGAGCCGGTAAGGGGGGTGTTTGAGAGGCCAAAGGGAGAGGGGCCACCAATGTTCCCGCCACTGCAGGTGACGGCAGAGACTGGAGACTGGCAAGGGGGTCTGGAGGACTTGTTAGATTTTAACACTCCGAGCCTGGGGGAGTTTGAGGGGGTGGGAGGTAAAGCCCTCTACAACCTCTGTGTTAAGGTTAGGAGCATTAGAAGCCTAACAGGAGTGAAGGCACATCAGTGGCAGGGGGTATGTGGGGCGGAGAGTATGGTGGGTTTTAGATGGAGGGCGCTCTACAAACCCCCAGTACCAAAGAGGTCAGGGGACCTCCAGTGGAGGGTTCTTCATGGAGCCCTGGCCACTAACAGCTGGTTGGCACGGGTTGATCCGGGAATTGGGCAGGGGTGTCCTTTCTGTCAAATGAAAGAAACTGTAATTCATGTGTTTTCTGTGTGCAGCAGGTTAATGCCATTAATGTCTCTGTTGGAATGTCTGTGTGACAGGTTGGGGTGGTTTTTGCTGTTGGGATGTTTATAATGGGATACAGGTATTCGAGTAAGGAGAAAGAAAAATGTGTTTTGTTGAATTTTCTGTTTGCTCAGGCAAAGTTAGCTATTTGGCTAACAAGGAGGAACAGGGTCAAAGGTGGGGGATAACAGACCCTTTACTACTGTTTAATGGGATGGTCTCTGCGCGCCTTAGGGTTGAGTTTGAGTTCTATAAAATGATCAAATGTGTGGAGATGTTTGAGGAGATATGGTGTGTTGGGGGGCTGTCTGTATTGCTGGGGAAGATGTTTTGGATATACGGTTGTAGGAGAGGTTTTTTGTGTATGGTGATTTGTACAGGATATATTTTTATTTTTTATTTTAGGAGTGGGGGTGAGTTTTAAATGAATTGAGAATGTTTCAATAAAGAAAGACCAAAAGTCAAAAGTCTCTCTCTCTCTCTCTCTCTCTCTGTCTCTCTCTCTCTCTCCTCTCTCTCTCTCTCTCTCTCTCTGTCTCTCTCTGTCTCTCTGTCTCTCTCTCTCACTCTCTCTCTCTCTGTCTCTCTCTCTCTCTCTCTCTCTCTCTCTCTCTCTCTCTCTCTGTCTCTCTCTCTGTCTCTCTGTCTCTCTCTCTCTCTCTCTCTCTCTCTCTCTCTCTCTCTCTCTCTCTCTCTCTCTCTCTCTCTCTCTGTCTCTCTCTCTGTCTCTCTCTCTCTCTCTCTCTCTCTGTCTCTCTCTCTGTCTCTCTCTCTCTCTCTCTGTCTCTCTCTGTCTCTCTCTCTGTCTCTCTGTCTCTCTGTCTCCTCTCTCTGTCTCTCTCTCTCTCTCTCTCTCTCTCTCTCTCTCTCTCTCTCTGTCTCTCATTCAATTCAATTCAATTCAAGGGCTTTATTGGCATGGGAAACATGTGTTAACATTGCCAAAGCAAGTGAGGTAGACAACATACAAAGTGAATATATAAGGTGAAAAACAACAAAAATGAACAGTAAACATTACACATACAGAAGTTTCAAAACAGTAAAGACATTACAAATGTCATATTATATATATATATATATACAATGTACAAATAGTTAAAGAACACAAGATAAAATAAATAAGCATAAATATGGGTTGTATTTACAATGGTGTTTGTTCTTCACTGGTTGCCCTTTTCTCGTGGCAACAGGTCACAAATCTTGCTGCTGTGATGGCACACTGTGGAATTTCACCCAGTAGATATGGGAGTTTTTCAAAATTGGATTTGTTTTCGAATTCTTTGTGGATCTGTGTGATCTGGGGGAAATATGTCTCTCTAATATGGTCATACATTGGGCAGGAGGTTAGGAAGTGCAGCTCAGTTTCCACCTCATTTTGTGGGCAGTGAGCACATAGCCTGTCTTCTCTTGAGAGCCATGTCTGCCTACGGCGGCCTTTCTCAATAGCAAGGCTATGCTCACTGAGTCTGTACATAGTCAAAGCTTTCCTTAATTTTGGGTCAGTCACAGTGGTCAGGTATTCTGCCGCTGTGTACTCTCTGTTTAGGGCCAAATAGCATTCTAGTTTGCTCTGTTTTTTGTTAATTCTTTCCAATGTGTTAAGTAATTATCTTTTTGTTTTCTCATGATTTGGTTGGGTCTAATTGTGCTGTTGTCCTGGGGCTCTGTAGGGTGTGTTTGTGTTTGTGAACAGAGCCCCAGGACCAGCTTGCTTAGGGGACTCTTCTCCAGGTTCATCTCTCTGTAGGTGATGGCTTTGTTATGGAAGGTTTGTGAATCGCTTCCTTTTAGGTGGTTGTAGAATTTAATGGCTCTTTTCTGGATTTTGATAATTAGTGGGTATCGGCCTAATTCTGCTCTGCATGCATTATTTGGTGTTTTACGTTGTACACGGAGGATATTTTTGCAGAATTCTGCGTGCAGAGTCTCAATTTGGTGTTTGTCCCATTTTGTGAAGTCTTGGTTGGTGAGCGGACCCCAGACCTCACAACCATAAAGGGCAATGTGCTCTATGACTGATTCAAGTATTTTTAGCCAAATCCTAATTGGTATGTTGAAATTTATGTTTCTTTTGATGGCATAGAATGCCCTTCTTGCCTTGTCTCTCAGATCGTTCACAGCTTTGTGGAAGTTACCTGTGGCACTGATGTTTAGGCCAAGGTATGTATAGTTTTTGTGTGCTCTAGGGCAACAGTGTCTAGATGGAATTTGTATTTGTGGTCCTGGTGACTGGACCTTTTTGGAACACCATTATTTTGGTCTTACTGAGATTTACTGTCAGGGCCCAGGTCTGACAGAATCTGTGCATAAGATCTAGGTGCTGCTGTAGGCCCTCCTTGGTTGGTGACAGAAGCACCAGATCATCAGCAAACAGCAGACATTTGACTTCGGATTCTAGCAGGGGAGGCCGGGTGCTGCAGACTTTTCTAGTGCCGCGCCAATTCATTGATATATATGTTGAAGAGGGTGGGGCTTAAGCTGCATCCCTGTCTAACCCCACGACCCTGTGTGAAGAAATGTGTGTGTTTTTTGCCAATTTTAACCGCACACTTGTTGTTTGTGTACATGGATTTTATAATGTCGTATGTTTTACCCCCAACACCACTTTCCATCAGTTTGTATAGCAGACCCTCATGCCAGATTGAGTCGAAGGCTTTTTTGAAATCAACAAAGCATGAGAAGACTTTGCCTTTGTTTTGGTTTGTTTGGTTGTCAATTAGGGTGTGCAGGGTGAATACATGGTCTGTTGTACGGTAATTTGGTAAAAAGCCAATTTGACATTTGCTCAGTACATTGTTTTCATTGAGGAAATGTACGAGTCTGCTGTTAATAATAATGCAGAGGATTTTCCCAAGGTTACTGTTGACACATATTCCACGGTAGTTATTGGGGTCAAATTTGTCTCCACTTTTGTGGATTGGGGTGATCAGTCCTTGGTTCCAAATATTGGGGAAGATGCCAGAGCTAAGTATGATGTTAAAGAGTTTTAGTATAGCCAATTGGAATTTGTTGTCTGTATATTTGATCATTTCATTGAGGATACCATCTCTCTCTGTCTCTCTCTCTCTCTCTCTCTCCTCTCTCTCCTCTCTCTCTCTCTCTCTCTCTCTCTCTGTCTCTCTCTCTCTCTCTCTCTCTCTCTCTCTCTCTCTCTCTCTCTGTCTCTCTCTAACTCTCTCTGTCTCTCTCTCTCCCCCCCCTCTCTCTCTCCCCTCTCTCCCCCTCTCTATCTCTCTCTCTCTCTCCCCCTCTCTCTCCTTCTCTCTTCTATCCACCAATCTGCTAGTTCTTGCTCTGACACCAGTCTTATTCCCCACCCTATATGATAAATATAACCATGATCACTTTGACATTAAACTTAATGACAGAATATGCAATAAAACAAGACCATTCTGAAAGTAGTCAATGTAATTTAGAGCCCCCAGAGGACTGGCTCATACTGGAGTCTATTCTGGTTCTGGTGATATGAATCTAATGTGGAGATAGATGGAAAGGAAGCTAGGTAAAGGTTTTTTTTTTTTTCAGAAGATGGAGGTAAAAAAATTACATTGTGAAAGTAGTCAGAATCTTTACATATTTTCAGATGCCTTTACATAAAAATGTAATTCATGTAAGGTGCATGGTGCATGTACAGTGGGGCAAAAAAGTATTTAGCCAGCCACCAATTGTGCAAGTTCTCCCACTTAAAAAGATGAGAGAGGCCTGTAATTTTCATCATAGGTTCACTTCAACTATGACAGACAAAATGAGAAGAAAAAAATCCAGAAAATCACATTGTAGGATTTTTAATTTATTTATTTGCAAATTATCTTTTTAAGTGGGAGAACTTGCACAATTGGTGGCTGACTAAATACTTTTTTGCCCCACTGTATACTGTACAATGCTATTGAACACCAATAGTGCATGTATACTATAGAATGCTATTCAACACCTATAGGTGCATGTATACTATAGAATGCTATTCAACACCTATAGGTGCATGTATACTATAGAATGCTATTCAACACCTATAGGTGCATGTATACTATAGAATGCTATTCAACACCTATAGGTGCATGTATACTATAGAATGCTATTCAACACCTATAGGTGCATGTATACTATAGAATGCTATTCAACACCTATAGGTGCATGTATACTATAGAATGCTATTCAACACCTATAGTGCATGTATACTATAGAATGCTATTGAACACCTATAGGTGCATGTATACTATAGAATGCTATTGAACACCAATAGTGCATGTATACTATAGAATGCTATTGAACACCAATAGTGCATGTATACTATAGAATGCTATTGAACACCAATAGTGCATTTATACTATAGAATGCGATTGAACACCAATAGTGCATGTATACTATAGAATGCTATTGAACACCAATAGTGCATTTATACTATAGAATGCTATTGAACACCAATAGTGCATTTATACTATAGAATGCTATTGAACACCAATAGTGCATGTATACTATAGAATGCTATTGAACACCTATAGGTGCATGTATACTATAGAATGCTATTGAACACCAATAGTGCATGTATACTATAGAATGCTATTGAACACCAATAGTGCATGTATACTATAGAATGCTATTGAACACCAATAGTGCATGTATACTATAGAATGCTATTTGCTGTCCATTATTATCAATAACAAAACAGAGAGACAACATTACTGATTTATGTTTTCCTCAGACTGTACATCATTCATATCCGTGTGCTTCAGGGATGACATCATTCATATCCGTGCTCTTTAGGGATGACATCATTCATATCCGTGCTCTTTAGGGATGACATCATTCATATCCGTGCTCTTCAGGGATGACATCATTCATCTCCGTGCTCTTTAGGGATGACATCATTCATCTCCGTGTGCTTCAGGGATGACATCATTCATATCCGTGCTCTTCAGGGATGACATCATTCATATCCGTGCTCTTTAGGGATGACATCATTCATCTCCGTGTGCTTCAGGGATGACATCATTCATATCCGTGCTCTTTAGGGATGACATCATTCATCTCCGTGTGCTTCAGGGATGACATCATTCATATCCGTGCTCTTTAGGGATGACATCATTCATCTCCGTGTGCTTCAGGGATGACATCATTCATATCCGTGCTCTTTAGGGATGACATCATTCATCTCCGTGTGCTTCAGGGATGACATCAATCATATCCGTGCTCTTCGGGGATGACATCATTTATATCCGTGCTCTTCAGGGATGACATCATTCATCGCCGTGTTCTTTAGGGATGGCATCATTCATATCCGTGCTCTTCAGGGATGACATCATTCATATCCGTGCTCTTCAGGGATGACATCATTCATCTCCGTGTGCTTCAGGGATGACATCATTCATCGCCGTGCTCTTTAGGGATGGCATCATTCATATCCGTGCTCTTCAGGGATGACATCATTCATATCTGTGCTCTTCACTGATGACATCATTCATCTCCGTGTGCTTCAGGGATGACATAATTATCGCTAAGCTCTTTAAGGATGACATCTTTTCATCTCCGTGCTCTTTAGGAATGACATCATTTATATGTAGACTAAAGAGCAGTTCATTGTCTTACTTCAGCTGGCGTGATGGCCGTCTGCACTGAGCTGTCTGAGAACTCGTAAACACTCATGGGACAGCTTAAAAAGAAGTCTGGCTGTCCTAACATTCCATATGCTGTCCTAACATTCCATATGCTGTCCAAACATTCCATATGCTGTCCTAACATTCCATATAATGTCCTAACATTCCATATGCTGTCCTAACATTCCATATGCTGTCCAAACATTCCATATGCTGTCCTAACATTCCATATGCTGTCCAAACATTCCATATGCTGTCCAAACATTCCATATGCTGTCCAAACATTCCATATGCTGTCCTAACATTCCATATGCTGTTCTAACATTCCATATGCTGTCCTAACATTCCATATGCTGTCAGGTGTTATAGAGCAGGTGTTATAGACTAGAGACCAGATGTTATAGACTAGAGTAGGTGTTATAGACTAGAGATCAGGTATTATAGACTAGACCAGGTGTTATAGACTACAGTAGGTGTTATAGACTAGAGAGCAGGTGTCATAGACTAGAGCACAGGTGTTATAGACTAGAGCAGGTGTTGTAGACTAGAGACCAGGTGTTATAGACTAGAGCAGGTGTTATAGACCAGAGACCAGGTATTATAGACTAGAGAGCAGGGGTTATAGACTGTAGACCAGGTGTTATAGACTGGAGAGCAGTTGTTATAGACTGGAGAGCAGGGGTTATAGACTAGAGAGCAGGTGTTATAGACTAGAGAGCAGTTGTTATAGACTGGAGAGCAGGGGTTATAGACTAGAGAGCAGGTGTTATAGACTAGAGAGCAGGTGTTATAGACTAGAGAGCAGGTGTTATAGACTAGAGAGTAGGTGTTATAGACTATAGACATGCTCTTATAGACTTGACCAGGTGTTATAGTCTAGACCAGGTGTTATTGACAAGAGTATGTGGTATAGACTGGAGACCTGGTGTTATAGACTAGAGAAGGTGTTATAGACTAGAGACCAGGTGTTATAGACTAGAAACCAGCTCTTATAGACTAGAGAGCAGGTGTTATAGACTAGAGAAGGTGTTATAGACTAGAGCAGGTGTTATAGACTGACGAGCAGGTTTGATAGACTAGAGAGCAGGTGTTATAGACTAGAGACCAGGTGTTATAGACTAGAAACCAGCTCTTATAGACTAGAGAGCAGGTGTTATAGACTAGAGAACAGGTGTTATAGACTAGTGAGCAGGTGTTATAGACTAGAGACCAGGTGTTATAGACTGTAGACCAGGTGTTATAGACTAGAGACCAGGTGTTATAGACTAGAGAGCAGGTGTTATAGACTAGAAACCAGCTCTTATAGACTAGAGAGCAGGTGTTATAGACTTGAGCAGGTGTTATAGACTAGAGAGCAGGTGTTATAGACTATACCAGGTGTTATAGACTAGAGAGCAGGTGTTATAGACTAGAGAGCAGGGGTTATAGACTGTAGACCAGGTGTTATAGACTGGAGAGTAGGTGTTATAGACTAGAGAGCAGGTGTTATAGACTAGAGAGCAGATGTTATAGACTAGAGAGCAGGGGTTATAGACTGTAGACCAGGTGTTATAGACTGGAGAGTAGGTGTTATAGACTAGAGAGCAGGTGTTATAGACTAGAGAGCAGATGTTATAGACTAGAGAGCAGGGGTTATAGACTGTAGACCAGGTGTTATAGACTGTAGACCAGGTGTTATAGACTGTAGACCAGGTGATATAGACTAGAGAGCAGGTGTTATAGACTAGAAACCAGCTCTTATAGACTAGAGAGCAGGTGTTATAGACTAGAGCAGGTGTTATAGACTAGAGAGCAGGTGTTATAGACTATACCAGGTGTTATAGACTAGAGAGCAGGTGTTATAGACTAGAAACCAGCTCTTATAGACTAGAGAGCAGGTGTTATAGACTAGAGAACAGGTGTTATAGACTAGAGAGCAGGTGTTATAGACTAGAGACCAGGTGTTATAGACTAGTGAGCAGGTGTTATAGACTAGAGACCAGGTGTTATAGACTGTAGACCAGGTGTTATAGACTAGAGACCAGGTGTTATAGACTAGAGAGCAGGTGTTATAGACTAGAAACCAGCTCTTATAGACTAGAGAGCAGGTGTTATAGACTAGAGCAGGTGTTATAGACTAGAGAGCAGGTGTTATAGACTATACCAGGTGTTATAGACTAGAGAGCAGGTGTTATAGACTAGAGAGCAGGGGTTATAGACTGTAGACCAGGTGTTATAGACTGGAGAGTAGGTGTTATAGACTAGAGAGCAGGTGTTATAGACTAGAGAGCAGATGTTATAGACTAGAGAGCAGGGGTTATAGACTGTAGACCAGGTGTTATAGACTGGAGAGTAGGTGTTATAGACTAGAGAGCAGGTGTTATAGACTAGAGAGCAGATGTTATAGACTAGAGAGCAGGGGTTATAGACTGTAGACCAGGTGTTATAGACTGTAGACCAGGTGTTATAGACTGTAGACCAGGTGATATAGACTGTAGACCAGGGGTTTATAGACTCGGACCTCAGAGCTGAACTCACAAAGCAATGCAATTGCTTCAGACATCCACTTACTGTCCTTCTCATCTTCCCTACTCCTCTCCTCAACTCACCCAAATTAACCGGCATAAGGAGTCATGTCTCTGTGGTGAGATGAACACTGGTGAGGGAGTAAGGAGGGAGGAGTCATGTCTCTGTGGTGAGATGAACACGTGGTGAGGGAGTAAGGAGGGAGGAGACATGTCTCTGTGGTGAGATGAACACGTGGTGAGGGAGTAAGGAGGGAGGAGACATGTCTCTGTGGTGAGATGAACACGTGGTGAGGGAGTAAGGAGGGAGGAGACATGTCTCTGTGGTGAGATGAACACGTGGTGAGGGAGTAAGGAGGGAGGAGACATGTCTCTGTGGTGAGATGAACACTGGTGAGGGAGTAAGGAGGGAGGAGTCATGTCTCTGTGGTGAGATGAACACGTGGTGAGGGAGTAAGGAGGGAGGAGACATGTCTCTGTGGTGAGATGAACACGTGGTGAGGGAGTAAGGAGGGAGGAGACATGTCTCTGTGGTGAGATGAACACGTGGTGAGGGAGTAAGGAGGGAGGAGACATGTCTCTGTGGTGAGATGAACACGTGGTGAGGGAGTAAGGAGGGAGGAGACATGTCTCTGTGGTGAGATGAACACTGGGGAGTGAGTAAGGAGGGAGGAGTCATGTCTCTGTGGTGAGATGAACACGTGGTGAGGGAGTAAGGAGGGAGGAGACATGTCTCTGTGGTGAGATGAACACGTGGTGAGGGAGTAAGGAGGGAGGAGACATGTCTCTGTGGTGAGATGAACACGTGGTGAGGGAGTAAGGAGGGAGGAGACATGTCTCTGTGGTGAGATGAACACTGGTGAGGGAGTAAGGAGGGAGGAGACATGTCTCTGTGGTGAGATGAACACTGGTGAGGGAGTAAGGAGGGAGGAGACATGTCTCTGTGGTGAGATGAACACGTGGTGAGGGAGTAAGGAGGGAGGAGACATGTCTCTGTGGTGAGATGAACACTGGTGAGGGAGTAAGGAGGGAGGAGACATGTCTCTGTGGTGAGATGAACACTGGTGAGGGAGTAAGGAGGGAGGAGACATGTCTCTGTGGTGAGATGAACACTGGTGAGGGAGTAAGGAGGGAGGAGACATGTCTCTGTGGTGAGATGAACACTGGTGAGGGAGTAAGGAGGGAGGAGACATGTCTCTGTGGTGAGATGAACACGTGGTGAGGGAGTAAGGAGGGAGGAGACATGTCTCTGTGGTGAGATGAACACTGGTGAGGGAGTAAGGAGGGAGGAGTCATGTCTCTGTGGTGAGATGAACACGTGGTGAGGGAGTAAGGAGGGAGGAGACATGTCTCTGTGGTGAGATGAACACGTGGTGAGGGAGTAAGGAGGGAGGAGACATGTCTCTGTGGTGAGATGAACACGTGGTGAGGGAGTAAGGAGGAGGAGACATGTCTCTGTGGTGAGATGAACACTGGGGAGTGAGTAAGGAGGAGGAGACATGTCTCTGTGGTGAGATGAACACTGGGGAGGGAGTAAGGAGGGAGGAGACATGTCTCTGTGGTGAGATGAACACTGGGGAGTGAGTAAGGAGGGAGGAGATATGTCTCTGTGGTGAGATGAACACGTGGTGAGGGAGTAAGGAGGGAGGAGACATGTCTCTGTGGTGAGATGAACACGTGGTGAGGGAGTAAGGAGGGAGGAGTCATGTCTCTGTGGTGAGATGAACACGTGGTGAGGGAGTAAGGAGGGAGGAGACATGTCTCTGTGGTGAGATGAACACGTGGGAGGGAGTAAGGAGGGAGGAGAAATGTCTCTGTGGTGAGATGAACACTGGTGAGGGAGTAAGGAGGGAGGAGACATGTCTCTGTGGTGAGATGAACACTGGTGAGGGAGTAAGGAGGGAGGAGACATGTCTCTGTGGTGAGAT
>NW_027040469.1:192051-304551 GCF_034236695.1 Oncorhynchus nerka
TGGCAGAGAGGGAGAGAGCTCTGTGTGCTACCAACTACAGTTTCCCAGTCGCAGTGCACCAAGCCAGACAGACGCTGGGAGGAAGAGAGGAAGAGGGGGGAGAAAAAGCCAAAGTGAAGCGACTCCACTTCTTTCCTGCGGACTCTCGTAAATCCAAAATGTTATTTTACTCCGTCGTCTTCCCTTCGTGTTCCTGGGAGGACATACCCGATGTGTCGTCTCCCCTTCGTGTTCCTGGGAGGACATACCTGATGTGTCGTCTCCCCTTCGTATTCCTGGGAGGACATACCTGATGTGTCGTCTCCCCTTCGTATTCCTGGGAGGACATACCTGATGTGTCGTCTCCCCTTCGTGTTCCTGGGAGGACATACCTGATGTGACGTCTCCCCTTCGTGTTCCTGGGAGGACATACCTGATGTGTAGTCTCCCCTTCGTGTTCCTGGGAGGACATACCTGATGTGTCGTCTCCCCTTCGTGTTCCTGGGAGGACATACCCGGTGCGACTGCACGAAGGAATATTCAAACCAGAGAGAGAAAGAGAGAGAGAGAGAGGGAGAGAGAGAGAAAAGCACAAATAAACGTGGATCTGTGTTCTGGGTTGGAAGAGAGAGAATGTATCATTTGAAACACGGTGGACAGATGGTTGTCAAATCCATGGTGCCTTAAAGCAATAACACACAGTTCTACTGACAGACGACCCCTCTGGCTGGATGGCACTTGTCTGCTTGTAGATAAAAAAAAACTCTACTCTTCCCCTCCTCTTCATCTCTCCTCCTCTTTCGTCGTTCAGGTGCCAATCAACCCGGGCCCGGCGTCCTGGCATCCTATCCTCTCATTTTGGGCTCTGGCTAGACCACGGCACTGTTGCTACCACCCATCTGGCTAGACCACGGCACTGCTGCTATCACCCATCTGGCTAGACCACGGCACTGTTGCTACCACCCATCTGGCTAGACCACGGCACTGCTGCTACCACCCATCTGGCTAGACCACGGCACTGTTGCTACCACCCATCTGGCTATACCACGGCACTGCTGCTACCACCCATCTGGCTAGACCACGGCACTGTTGCTACCACCCATCTGGCTATACCAGGGCACTGCTGCTACCACCCATCTGGCTAGACCAAGGCACTGCTGCTACCACCCATCTGGCTATACCAGGGCACTGCTGCTACCACCCATCTGGCTAGACCACCACGGCACTGTTGCTACCACCCATCTGGCTAGACCACGGCACTGCTGCTACCACCCATCTGGCTAGACCACCACGGCACTGTTGCTACCACCCATCTGGCTAGACCACGGCACTGTTGCTACCACCCATCTGGCTAGACCACGGCACTGTTGCTACCACCCATCTGGCTAGACCACGGCACTGTTGCTACCACCCATCTGGCTAGACCACGGCACTGTTGCTACCACCCATCTGGCTATACCACGGCACTGCTGCTACCACCCATCTGGCTAGACCACGGCACTGTTGCTACCACCCATCTGGCTATACCACGGCACTGCTGCTACCACCCATCTGGCTAGACCACGGCACTGTTGCTACCACCCATCTGGCTAGACCACGGCACTGTTGCTACCACCCATCTGGCTAGACCACCACGGCACTGTTGCTACCACCCATCTGGCTAGACCACGGCACTGCTGCTACCACCCATCTGGCTAGACCAAGGCACTGTTGCTACCACCCATCTGGCTAGACCACGGCACTGCTGCTACCACCCATCTGGCTATACCACCACGGCACTGCTGCTACCACCCATCTGGCTAGACCACCACGGCACTGCTGCTACCACCCATCTGGCTAGACCACGGCACTGCTGCTACCACCCATCTGGCTAGACCACGGCACTGCTGCTACCACCCATCTGGCTAGACCACGGCACTGCTGCTACCACCCATCTGGCTAGACCACGGCACTGCTGCTACCACCCATCTGGCTAGACCACGGCACTGTTGCTACCACCCATCTGGCTAGACCACGGCACTGCTGCTACCACCCATCTGGCTAGACCACGGCACTGCTGCTACCACCCATCTGGCTAGACCACGGCACTGCTGCTACCACCCATCTGGCTAGACCACGGTACTGCTGCTACCACCCATCTGGCTAGACCACGGCACTGCTGCTACCACCCATCTGGCAAGTCCCTGCGACCATCGCCATCGCCGACCTTTTCAGATGAGCGAATGAATGGGGAGTGGAGACAGAGTGCAGCAGAGCCACAGACTTGCTGCCCTAAATCAGGGAGGGAGGGAGGGAGGGAGGGAGGGAGGGAGGGAGGGAGGGAGGGAGAGGCAGGGCAGACAGGCTTGGAGAGGGAGGGAGGGAGGGAGGGAGGGAGGGAGGGGCAGGGCAGACAGGCTTGGAGAGAGAGGGAGGGAGGGAGGGAGGGAGGGAGGGAGGGAGGGAGGGAGAGGCAGGGCAGAGGGAGGGAGGGAGGGAGGGAGGGAGAGGGAGGAGGGAGGGAGGGGGAGGGAGGGAGGGAGGGAGGGAGGGAGGGGCAGGGCAGACAGGCTTGGAGAGGGAGGGAGGGAGGGAGGGAGGGGGAGGGAGGGAGGGAGGGAGGGAGGGAGGGAGGGAGGGAGGGAGAGGCAGGGCAGACAGGCTTGGAGAGAGAGGGAGGGAGGGAGGGAGGGAGGGAGGGAGGGAGGGAGGGAGGGAGGGAGGGGGAGGGAGGGAGGGAAAGAGAGAAGAGAAGAGAGAAGGAGAGAGAGAGAGAGAAGGAGGGAGAAGGAGAGAGAGAAAGATCAGTGCCTTGCCTTCACTTCACTTCCTGTCCACCCAGAAACCAGCATCTAGTGTAGCAGCCAACCAGCCAACCAGCCATGGTGTGGAGAGTCCTGACTGCAGCGAAGAGCGGCGAGACTTTCAGTCAGCTACGGACAGACAATACAGCTTCCGTTTGGTACCAACTGGTTTTTCCCTTTTCACCATTTCTCTCTCTCTCTGTCTCTCTCTGTCTCTCTCTCTGTCTCTGTCTCTCTCTGTCTCTCTCTCTCTCTCTCTCTCTGTGTCTCTCTATCTCTCTGTCTCTCTCTCTGTCTCTCTCGCTCTCACTCTTGCTCTCTCTCCTGCTCTCTCTCTCTCTCTCTCTTTCGCTCTCTCTCTCTCTGTCGCTCTCTCTTGTTCTCTCTTGTTCTCTCTCTCTTGTTCTCTTGCTCTCGCGTTCTCTCCTGCTCTCTCTCTCTCGCTCTCTCCTGCTCTCTCTCTCTCTCTCTCTCTCTCTCTCTCTCTCTATCTCCCTCCCTCTATCCTTCTCTTCTAGCAGTTATCAATCACTCTTCCTGTAACTGCATTTCTTAGCTGGTCTGCAGTGATCACCAATCTAATCTGGCCGTCACTGGGGAGGAGGGAAGAGAGGGACTAGCTAGATATCCCTCAGCCTCTCTGAGCTTGGCTGAGCATCTGCTATGTTGACTGATCATGAAAAGCATGCAGTTACTAGCTGTGTAACTCTGGTGACAGAGCTGAACAGTTACTAGTTATGTAACAGAGCTGAACAGTTACTAGTTATGTAACAGAGCTGAACAGTTGTGTAACTCTGGCGATAGAGCTAAATGTGGAGTAATCACATATGTGTAGTTGTGACTAGGCTCTTGGAGAGGTGATGATATTCAAACCAAATCACCATCCCTTGAAAACGGCACGTAGTTGTCTGTGGTTTTAACGGAGCTGGGATCTCCTTGTCCCCCAGCATCTAAATTGAAAGCTCTGCACCGTACTGATAACGACCGATAGGCTGAGCGTCTGATAGGCTGCTGCAGCAGTGTGGTGCTATGTGGGATGTGGCTACAGTACGGAAGCAGCAGCTGGTTGGCTGGCTGGCTATGTGGGTGTGGCTACAGTACGGAAGCAGCAGCTGGTTGGCTGGCTGGCTATGTGGGTGTGGCTAAGGAAGAGAAGCAGCAGCTGGCTGGCTATGTGGGTGTGGCTAAGGAAGAGAAGCAGCAGCTGGTTGGCTGGCTGGCTATGTGGGTGTGGCTACAGTACGGAAGCAGCAGCTGGTTGGCTGGCTGGCTATGTGGGTGTGGCTAAGGAAGAGAAGCAGCAGCTGGTTGGCTGGCTGGCTATGTGGGTGTGGCTACAGTACGGAAGCAGCAGCTGGTTGGCTGGCTGGCTATGTGGGTGTGGCTAAGGAAGAGAAGCAGCAGCTGGCTGGCTGGCTGGCTATGTGGGTGTGGCTAAGGAAGGGAAGCAGCATCTGGTTGGCTGGCTGGCTATGTGGGTGTGGCTAAGGAAGGGAAGCAGCAGCTGGCTGGCTGGCTGGCTATGTGGGATGTGGCTAAGGAAGGGAAGCAGCAGCTGGATGGCTGGCTGGCTGGCTATGTGGGTGTGGTAACGGAATGAAAGCAGCAGCTGGTTGGCTGGCAGAGTATGTAGGTGTGGCTAAGGAAGGGAAGCAGCATCTGGTTGGCTGGCTGGCAATGTGGGTGTGGCTACGGAACAGAAGCTGCAGCTGGATGGATGGCTGGCTGGCTATGTGGGTGTGGCTAAGGAAGGGAAGCGGCATCTGGTTGGCTGGCTGGCTGGCCATGTGGGTGTGGCTAAGGAAGAGAAGCAGCAGCTGGTTGGCTGGCTATGTGGGTGTGGCTATGGAACGGAAGCAGCAGCTGGTTGGCTGGCTGGCTATGTGGGTGTGGCTACGGAACGGAAGCAGCAGCTGGTTGGCTGGCTGGCTGGCTATGTGGGATGTGGCTAAGGAAGGGAAGCAGCAGCTGGATGGCTGGCTGGCTATGTGGGTGTTGGCTACAGAACGGAAGCAGCAGCTGGTTGGCTGGCTGGCTATGTGGGTGTGGCTACAGTACGGAAGCAGCAGCTGGTTGGCTGGCTGGCTATGTGGGTGTGGCTAAGGAAGAGAAGCAGCAGCTGGCTGGCTGGCTGGCTATGTGGGTGTGGCTAAGGAAGAGAAGCAGCAGCTGGTTGGCTGGCTGGCTATGTGGGTGTGGCTACAGTACGGAAGCAGCAGCTGGTTGGCTGGCTGGCTATGTGGGTGTGGCTAAGGAAGAGAAGCAGCAGCTGGTTGGCTGGCTGGCTATGTGGGTGTGGCTACAGTACGGAAGCAGCAGCTGGTTGGCTGGCTGGCTATGTGGGTGTGGCTAAGGAAGAGAAGCAGCAGCTGGCTGGCTGGCTGGCTATGTGGGTGTGGCTAAGGAAGGGAAGCAGCATCTGGTTGGCTGGCTGGCTATGTGGGTGTGGCTAAGGAAGGGAAGCAGCAGCTGGCTGGCTGGCTGGCTATGTGGGATGTGGCTAAGGAAGGGAAGCAGCAGCTGGATGGCTGGCTGGCTATGTGGGTGTGGTAACGGAATGAAAGCAGCAGCTGGTTGGCTGGCAGAGTATGTAGGTGTGGCTAAGGAAGGGAAGCAGCATCTGGTTGGCTGGCTGGCAATGTGGGTGTGGCTACGGAACAGAAGCTGCAGCTGGATGGATGGCTGGCTGGCTATGTGGGTGTGGCTAAGGAAGGGAAGCGGCATCTGGTTGGCTGGCTGGCTGGCCATGTGGGTGTGGCTAAGGAAGAGAAGCAGCAGCTGGTTGGCTGGCTGGCTGGCTATGTGGGTGTGGCTATGGAACGGAAGCAGCAGCTGGTTGGCTGGCTGGCTATGTGGGTGTGGCTAAGGAAGGGAAGCAGCATCTGGTTGGATGGCTGGCTGGCTATGTGGGTGTGGCTAAGGAAGGGAAGCAGCAGCTGGATGGCTGGCTGGCTATGTGGGTGTGGCTAAGGAAGGGAAGCAGCAGCTGGATGGCTGGCTGGCTATGTGGGTGTGGCTAAGGAAGTTAAGCAGCAGCTGGCTGGCTGGCTATGTGGGTGTGGCTAAGGAAGGGAAGCAGCGGCTGGCTGGCTGGCTGGCTATGTGGGTGTGGCTAAGGAACGGAAGCAGCAGCTGGCTGGCTGGCTGGCTATGTGGGTGTGGCTAAGGAATGGAAAGCAGCATGGCTGGCTGGCTATGTGGGTGTGGCAGCAGCAGCTGGATGGCTGGCTGGCTATGTGGGTGTGGCTAAGGAAGGGAAGCAGCAGCTGGATGGCTGGCTGGCTATGTGGGTGTGGCTAAGGAAGTTAAGCAGCAGCTGGCTGGCTGGCTATGTGGGTGTGGCTAAGGAAGGGAAGCAGCGGCTGGCTGGCTGGCTGGCTGGCTATGTGGGTGTGGCTAAGGAAGGGAAGCAGCAGCTGGCTAGCTGGCTGGCTGGCTATGAGGGTGTGGCTAAGGGAGGGAAGCAGCATCTGGTTGGCTGGATGGCTGAATATGTGGGTGTGGCTAAGGAAGGGAAGCAGAAGCTGGCTGGCTGGCTGGCTATGTGGGTGTGGCTAAGGAACGGAAGCAGCAGCTGGCTGGCTGGCTGGCTATGTGGGTGTGGCTAAGGAATGGAAGCAGCAGCTGGATGGCTGGCTGGCTATGTGGGTGTGGCTAAGGAAGGGAAGCAGAAGCTGGTTAGCTGGTTGGCTGGCTGGCTGGCTATGTGGGTGTGGCTAAGGAAGGGAAGCAGCAGCTGGCTGGCTGGCTATGTGGGTGTGGCTAAGGAAGGGAAGCAGCGGCTGGCTGGCTGGCTGGCTGGCTGGCTGGCTGGCTATGTGGGTGTGGCTAAGGAAGGGAAGCAGCAGCTGGCTAGCTGGCTATGTGTGTGTGGCTAAGGAAGGGAAGCAGAAGCTGGTTGGCTGGCTGGCTGGCTATGTGGGTGGGCTAAGGAAGGGAAGCAGCAGCTGGCTGGCTAGCTGGCTGGCTATGTGGGTGTGGCTAAGGAAGGGAAGCAGCATCTGGTTGACTGGCTTGCTATGTGGGTGTGGCTAAGGAATGGAAGCAGCAGCTGGATGGCTGGCTGGCTATGTGGGTGTGGCTAAGGAATGGAAGCAGAAGCTGGTTAGCTGGTTGGCTGGCTGGCTGGCTATGTGGGTGTGGCTAAGGAAGGGAAGCAGCAGCTGGCTGGCTGGCTATGTGGGTGTGGCTAAGGAAGGGAAGCAGCATCTGGCTGGCTGGCTGGCTATGTGGGTGTGGCTAAGGAATGGAAGCAGCAGCTGGATGGCTGGCTGGCTATGTGGGTGTGGCTAAGGAATGGAAGCAGAAGCTGGTTAGCTGGTTGGCTGGCTGGCTGGCTATGTGGGTGTGGCTAAGGAAGGGAAGCAGCAGCTGGCTGGCTGGCTATGTGGGTGTGGCTAAGGAAGGGAAGCAGCATCTGGTTGGCTGGCTGGCTGGCTATGTGGGATGCGGCTAAGGAAGGGAAGCAGCATCTGGTTGGCTATATGGGTGTGGCTACGGAAGGGAAGCAGAAGCTGGCTGGCTGGCTGGCTATGTGGGTGTGGCTAAGGAAAGGAAGCAGCAGCTGGCTGGCTGGCTGGCTATGTGGGTGTGGCTAAGGAATGGAAGCAGAAGCTGGTTAGCTGGTTGGCTGGCTGGCTGGCTATGTGGGTGTGGCTAAGGAAGGGAAGCAGCAGCTGGCTGGCTGGCTATGTGGGTGTGGCTAAGGAACGGAGGCAGCAGCTGGTTGGCTGGCAGGCTATGTGGGTGTGGCTAAGGAAGGGAAGCAGCATCTGGTTGGCTGGCTGGCAATGTGGGTGTGGCTACAGAACGGAAGCTGCAGCTGGATGGCTGGCTGGCTGGCTATGTGGGTGTGGCTAAGGAAGGGAAGCAGCATCTGGTTGGCTGGCTGGCTGGCTATGTGGGTGTGGCTACGGAACGGAAGCAGAAGCTGGTTGGCTGAATGGCTGGCTATGTGGGTGTGGCTAAGGAAGGGAAGCAGCAGCTGGCTGGCTGGCTATGTGGGTGTGGCTAAGGAAGGGAAGCAGAAGCTGGTTGGCTGAATGGCTGGCTATGTGGGCGTGGCTAAGGAAGGGAAGCAGCAGCTGGCTGGCTGGCTATGTGGGTGTGGCTAAGGAAGGGAAGCAGAAGCTGGTTGGCTGGCTATGTGGGTGTGGCTAAGGAAGGAAAGCAGCATTTGGTTTGCTGGCTGGCTGGCTGGCTATGTGGGTGTGGCTAAGGAAGGGAAGCAGCAGCTGGTTGGCTGGCTGGCTATGTGGGTGTGGCTAAGGAAGGGAAGCAGCAGCAGACAACAAAGGAAAAGAGCTACAAACCTCACCTCTTCATCCCCTGGAGTATAGCAAGAGCATCGGCTTCTCGCATCGGCTTCTCTCCTCCTCCATCTCCTCCCTTTCTACCCTCTCCTCCCTCTCCTCCCTCTCCTCCCTCTCTTCCCTCTCCTCCCTCTCCTCCCTCTCCTCCTTATTCTCCTCCCTCTCCTCCTTATTCTCTTCCCTCTCCTCCTTATTCTCTTCCCTCTCCTCCCTCTCCTCCCTCTCCTCCCTCTCCTCCTTATTCTCCTCCCTCTCCTCCTTATTCTCTTCCCTCTCCTCCTTATTCTCTTCCCTCTCCTCCCTCTCCTCCTTATTCTCTTCCCTCTCCTCCTCCATCTCCTCCCTTTCTACCCTCTCCTCCCTCTCCTCCCTCTCCTCCCTCTCTTCCCTCTCCTCCTTATTCTCTTCCCTCTCCTCCCTCTCCTCCTTATTCTCTTCCCTCTCCTCCTTATTCTCTTCCCTCTCCTCCTTATTCTCTTCCCTCTCCTCCCTCTCCTCCTTATTATCTTCCCTCTCCTCCTTATTCTCTCCCCTCTCCTCCTTATTCTCTTCCCTCTCCTCCTTATTCTCCTCCCTCTCCTCCTTATTCTCTTCCCTCTCCTCCCTCTCCTCCTTATTCTCTTCCCTCTCCTCCTCCCTCTCTTCCCTCTCCTCCTTATTCTCTTCCCTCTCCTCCTCCCTCTCCTCCTTATTCTCTTCCCTCTCCTCTTCCCTCTCCTCCTTATTCTCTTCCCTCTCCTCCTTATTCTCTTCCCTCTCCTCCTCCCTCTCCTCCTTATTCTCCTCCCTCTCCTCCTTATTCTCTTCCCTCTCCTCCCTCTCCTCCTTATTCTCTTCCCTCTCCTCCCTCTCCTCCTTATTCTCTTCCCTCTCCTCCTTATTCTCTTCCCTCTCCTCCTTATTCTCTTCCCTCTCCTCCTTATTCTCTTCCCTCTCCTCCTTATTCTCTTCCCTCTCCTCCTTATTCTCTTCCCTCTCCTCCCTCTCTTCCCTCTCCTCCCTCTCCTCCCTCTCCTCCCTCTCCTCCTTATTCTCTTCCCTCTCCTCCCTCTCCTCCTTATTCTCTTCCCTCTCCTCCCTCTCCTCCCTCCCTCTCCCCTCCTCCCTCTCCTCCCTCTCCTCCCTCTCCTCCCTCTCTTCCCTCTCCTCCTTATTCTCTTCCCTCTCCTCCTTATTCTCTTCCCTCTCCTCCTTATTCTCTTCCCTCTCCTCCCTCTCCTCCCTCTCCCCTCCTCCCTCTCTTCCCTCTCCTCCCTCTCCTCCTTATTCTCTTCCCTCTCCTCCCTCTCCTCCCTCTACTTCCTCTCCTCCCGCTCCTCCCTCCCCTCCTGTTTCTAGGGTTGTGCCAGCGGCATGCAGTCAGGGTGGCTAGAGACATGCATACTCAGGCTCACTGTCTCTCATGTGTCTTGTTAATGTTATATTCCCCTCATCTATCTCTCCCCCCCTCTCTCTCAGGCTGGGCTGTGAAGCTGATGGTTGATATCAAGAGAGAACCAACGGCTTTCTCTTGCTGACAATTTCAACCACGTTGGTCTGATAGAGCCGAGCAGCGACCCGGTTGAAGGAATAAAAATGACAAGCATAATGGAGCGAGACATCGGAGCCGAGCCGACTGTCAGGAAAGATCAGGCTTTGGGAGATTAAATCATTCATGCTATGAAATGACACAAATTTCTCCTATTATCTCCACCTACCCCTCATGTTATCTCCACCTACCCCTCATATTATCTCCACCTACCCCTCATGTTATCTCCACCTACCCCTCATATTATCTCCACCTACCCCTCATATTATCTCCACCACATATTATCTCCACCTACCTCTCATATTATCTCCACCTACCCCTCATATTATCTCCACCTACCCCTCATATTATCTCCACCTACCCCTCATATTATCTCCACCTACCCCTCATATTATCTCCACCTACCCCTCATATTATCTCCACCTACCCCTCATATTATCTCCACCTATATTATCTCCACCTACCCCTCATATTATCTCCACCTACCCCTCATATTATCTCCACCTACCCCTCATATTATCTCTACCCTACCTCTCATATTATCTCCACCTACCCTTCATATTATCTCTACCTACCTCTCATATTATCTCCACCTACCCCTCATATTATCTCCACCTACCCCTACCCCTCATGTTATCTCCACCTACCCCTCATATTATCTCCACCTACCCCTCATGTTATCTCCACCTACCCCTCATGTTATCTCCACCTACCCCTCATATTATCTCCACCTACCCCTCATATTATCTCCACCTACCCCTCATATTATCTCATATTATCTCCACCTACCCCTCATATTATCTCCACCTACCCCTCATATTATCTCCACCTACCCCTACCCCTCATATTATCTCTACCTACCCCTCATATTATCTCCACCTACCCCTCATATTATCTCCCCATACCCCTCATAATATCTCCACCTACCCCTCATATTATCTCCACCTACCCCTCATGTTATCTCCACCTACCCCTCATATTATCTCCACCTACCCCCATACCCCTCATATCTCCACCTACCCCTCATATTATCTCCACCTACCCCTACCCCTCATATTATCTCCACCTACCCCTACCCCTCATATTATCTCCACCTATTATTATCTCCACCTACCCCTACCCCTCATATAATCTCCACCTACCCCTACCCCTCATATTATCTCCACCTACCCCTCATATTATCTCCACCTACCCCTCATATTATCTCCATCTCCATCTCCACCTACCCTCATATTATCTCCACCTACCCCTACCCCTCATATTATCTCCACCTACCCCTACCCCTCATATTATCTCCACCTACCCCTCATATTATCTCCACCTACCCCTCATATTATCTCCACCTACCCCTCATATTATCTCCACCTACCTCTCATATTATCTCCACCTACCTTTCATATTATCTCCCCTACCCCTCATATTATCTCCACCTACCCCTCATATTATCTCCCCTATCCCTCATATTATCTCCACCTACCTTTCATATTATCTCCACCTACCTTTCATATTATCTCCACCTACCTCTCATATTGTCTCCACCTACAGTGGGGAAAACAAGTACTTGATACACTCCCGATTTTGCAGGTTTCCTACTTACAAAGTACAGTGGGGCAAAAAAGTTTTTAGTCAGTCACCAATTGTGCAAGTTCTCCCACTTAAAAAGATGAGAGAGGCCTGTAATTTTCATCGTAGGTATTCTTCAACTATGACAGACAAAAGGAGAAAGAAAATCCAGAAAATCACATTGTAGGATTTTCAATGAATTTATTTTCAAATTATGGTGGAAAATAAGTATTTGGTCAATAACAAAAGTTTATGTCAATACTTTGTTATATACCCTTTGTTGGCAATGACAGAGGTCAAACGTTTTCTGTAAGTCTTCACAAGGTTTTCACACACTGTTGCTGGTATTTTGGCCCATTCCTCCATGCAGATCTCCTCTAGAGCAGTGATGTTTTGGGGCTGTTGCTGGGCAACACGGACTTTCAACTCCAGTATTATGCAGGTATCCTCGGATGGGGCCACAGTGTCTCCTGACCCCTCCTGTCTCAGCCTCCAGTATTTATGCTGCAGTAGTTTGTGTCGGGGGGCTAGGGTCAGTTTGTTATATCTGGAATACTTCTCCTGTCCTATTCGGTGTCCTTTGTGAATCTAAGTGTGCGTTCTCTAATTCTCTCTTTCTTTCTCTCTCTCGGAGGACCTGAGCCCTAGGACCATGCCCCAGGACTACCTGACATGATGACTCCTTGCTGTCCCCAGTCCACCTGACCGTGCTGCTGCTCCAGTTTCAACTGTTCTGCCTTATTATTATACGACCATGCTGGTTATTTATGAACATTTGAACATCTTGGCCATGTTCTGTTATAATCTCCACCCGGCACAGCCAGAAGAGGACTGGCCACCCCATATAGCCTGGTTCCACTCTAGGTTTCTTCCTAGGTTTTGGCCTTTCTAGGGAGTTTTTCCTAGCCACCGTGCTTCTACACCTGCATTGCTTGCTGTTTGGGGTTTTAGGCTGGGTTTCTGTACAGCACTTTGAGATATCAGCTGATGTACGAAGGGCTATATAAATAAATTTGATTTGATTTGATTTGAGGTAGCCTAGTGGTTAGAGGCAGGTAACCAAGTGGTTAGAGGCAGGTAGCCTAGTGCTTAGAGGCAGGTAGCCTAGTGCTTAGAGGCAGGTAGCCTAGTGGTTAGAGGCAGGTAGCCTAGTGGTTAGAGGCAGGTAGCCTAGTGGTTAGAGGCAGGTAGCCTAGTGGTTAGAGGCAGGTAGCCTGGTGGTTAGAGGCAGGTAGCCTAGTGGTTAGAGGCAGGTAGCCTAGTGGTTAGAGTGGAGGGGCGTCAGGTAGCCTAGTGGTTAGAGGCAGGTAGCCTAGTGGTTAGAGGCAGGTAGCCTAGTGGTTAGAGGCAGGTAGCCTAGTGGTTAGAGTGGAGGGGCGTCAGGTAGCCTAGTGGTTAGAGGCAGGTAGCCTAGTGGTTAGAGGCAGGTAGCCTAGTGGTTAGAGGCAGGTAGCCCTAGTGGTTAGAGTGTAGAGGAGGCAGGTAGCCTAGTGGTTAGAGACAGGTAGCCTAGTGGTTAGAGACAGGTATCCTAGTGGTTAGAGACAGGTAGCCTAGTGCTTAGAGGCAGGTAGCCTAGTGGTTAGAGGCAGGTAGCCTAGTGGTTAGAGGCAGGTAGCCCTAGTGGTTAGAGTGTAGAGGAGGCAGGTAGCCTAGTGGTTAGAGACAGGTAGCCTAGTGGTTAGAGACAGGTAGCCTAGTGGTTAGAGACAGGTAGCCTAGTGCTTAGAGGCAGGTAGCCTAGTGGTTAGAGACAGGTAGCCTAGTGGTTAGAGGCAGGTAGCCTAGTGGTTAGAGGCAGGTAGCCTAGTGGTTAGAGGCAGGTAGCCTAGTGGTTAGAGGCAGGTAGCCTAGTGGTTAGAGGCAGGTAGCCTAGTGGTTAGAGGCAGGTAGCCTAGTGGTTAGAGCAGGTAGCCTAGTGGTTAGAGGCAGGTAGCCTAGTGGTTAGAGGCAGGTAGCCTAGTGGTTAGAGGCAGGTAGCCTAGTGGTTAGAGTTAGTGGAGGCAGGTAGCCTAGTGGTTAGAGACAGGTAGCCTAGTGGTTAGAGGCAGGTAGCCTAGTGGTTAGAGACAGGTAGCCTAGTGGTTAGAGGCAGGTAGCCTAGTGGTTAGAGCAGGTACAGGTAGCCTAGTAGGTTAGAGGCAGGTAGCCTAGTGGTTAGAGACAGGTAGCCTAGTGGTTAGAGGCAGGTAGCCTAGTGGTTAGAGGCAGGTAGCCTAGTGGTTAGAGGCAGGTAGCCTAGTGGTTAGAGGCAGGTAGCCTAGTGGTTAGAGGCAGGTAGCCTAGTGGTTAGAGGCAGGTAGCCTAGTGGTTACAGGCAGGTAGCCTAGTGGTTACAGGCAGGTAGCCTAGTGCTTAGAGGCAGGTAGCCTAGTGCTTAGAGACAGGTAGCCTAGTGGTTAGAGACAGGTAGCCTAGTGCTTAGAGGCAGGTAGCCTAGTGGTTAGAGGCAGGTAGCCTAGTGGTTAGAGGCAGGTAGCCTAGTGGTTAGAGGCAGGTAGCCTAGTGGTTAGGTAGCCTAGTGGAGACAGGTAGCCTAGTGGTTAGAGGCAGGTAGCCTAGTGGTTAGAGGCAGGTAGCCTAGTGGTTAGAGTGGAGGGGCGTCAGGTAGCCTAGTGGTAAGAGGCAGGTAGCCTAGTGGTTACAGGCAGGTAGCCTAGTGCTTAGAGGCAGGTAGCCTAGTGCTTAGAGACAGGTAGCCTAGTGGTTAGAGACAGGTAGCCTAGTGCTTAGAGGCAGGTAGCCTAGTGGTTAGAGGCAGGTAGCCTAGTGGTTAGAGGCAGGTAGCCTAGTGGTTAGAGGCAGGTAGCCTAGTGGTTAGAGGCAGGTAGCCTAGTGGTTAGAGGCAGGTAGCCTAGTGGTTAGAGACAGGTAGCCTAGTGGTTAGAGGCAGGTAGCCTAGTGGTTAGAGGCAGGTAGCCTAGTGGTTAGAGTGGAGGGGCGTCAGGTAGCCTAGTGGTAAGAGGCAGGTAGCCTAGTGGTTAGAGGCAGGTAGCCTAGTGGTTAGAGGCAGGTAGCCCTAGTGGTTAGAGTGTAGAGGAGGCAGGTAGCCTAGTGGTTAGAGGCAGGTAGCCTAGTGGTTAGAGGCAGGTAGCCTAGTGGTTAGAGTGGAGGGGCGTCAGGTAGCCTAGTGGTAAGAGGCAGGTAGCCTAGTGGTTAGAGGCAGGTAGCCCTAGTGGTTAGAGTGTAGAGGAGGCAGGTAGCCTAGTGGTTAGAGACAGGTAGCCTAGTGGTTAGAGCAGGTAGCCTAGTGGTTAGTGGTTAGGAGGCAGGTAGCCTAGTGGTTAGAGACAGGTAGCCTAGTGGTTAGAGACAGGTAGCCTAGTGGTTAGAGACAGGTAGCCTAGTGGTTAGAGACAGGTAGCCTAGTGGTTAGAGACAGGTAGCCTAGTGGTTACAGGCAGGTAGCCTAGTGGTTACAGGCAGGTAGCCTAGTGCTTAGAGGCAGGTAGCCTAGTGCTTAGAGACAGGTAGCCTAGTGGTTAGAGACAGGTAGCCTAGTGGTTAGAGGCAGGTAGCCTAGTGGTTAGAGGCAGGTAGCCTAGTGGTTAGAGGCAGGTAGCCTAGTGGTTAGAGGCAGGTAGCCTAGTGGTTAGAGGCAGGTAGCCTAGTGGTTAGAGGCAGGTAGCCTAGTGGTTAGAGTGGAGGGGCGTCAGGTAGCCTAGTAGTTAGAGGCAGGTAGCCTAGTGGTTAGAGTGGAGGGGCGTCAGGTAGCCTAGTGGTTACAGGCAGGTAGCCTAGTGGTTAGAGGCAGGTAGCCTAGTGGTTAGAGGCAGGTAGCCTAGGGGTTAGAGGCAGGTAGCCTAGTGGTTAGAGGCAGGTAGCCTAGTGGTTAGAGGCAGGTAGCCTAGTGGTTAGAGACAGGTAGCCTAGTGGTTAGAGGCAGGTAGCATAGTGGTTAGAGGCAGGTAGCCTAATGGTTAGAGGCAGGTAGCCTAGTGGTTAGAGGCAGGTAGCCCTAGTGGTTAGAGTGTAGAGGAGGCAGGTAGCCTAGTGGTTAGAGGCAGGTAGCCTAGTGGTTAGAGGCAGGTAGCCTAGTGGTTAGAGTGGAGGGGCGTCAGGTAGCCTAGTGGTAAGAGGCAGGTAGCCTAGTGGTTAGAGGCAGGTAGCCTAGTGGTTAGAGGCAGGTAGCCCTAGTGGTTAGAGTGTAGAGGAGGCAGGTAGCCTAGTGGTTAGAGACAGGTAGCCTAGTGGTTAGAGACAGGTAGCCTAGTGGTTAGAGACAGGTAGCCTAGTGGTTAGAGGCAGGTAGCCTAGTGGTTAGAGACAGGTAGCCTAGTGGTTAGAGGCAGGTAGCCTAGTGGTTAGAGGCAGGTAGCCTAGTGGTTAGAGGCAGGTAGCCTAGTGGTTACAGGCAGGTAGCCTAGTGCTTAGAGGCAGGTAGCCTAGTGCTTAGAGACAGGTAGCCTAGTGGTTAGAGACAGGTAGCCTAGTGGTTAGAGGCAGGTAGCCTAGTGGTTAGAGGCAGGTAGCCTAGTGGTTAGAGGCAGGTAGCCTAGTGGTTAGAGGCAGGTAGCCTAGTGGTTAGAGGCAGGTAGCCTAGTGTGGTTAGAGGCAGGTAGCCTAGTGGTTAGAGGCAGGTAGCCTAGTGGTTAGAGGCAGGTAGCCTAGTGGTTAGAGGCAGGTAGCCTAGTGGTTAGAGGCAGGTAGCCTAGTGGTTAGAGGCAGGTAGCCTAGTGGTTAGAGGCAGGTAGCCTAGTGGTTAGAGGCAGGTAGCCTAGTGGTTAGAGGCAGGTAGCCTAGTGGTTAGAGGCAGGTAGCCTAGTGGTTAGAGGCAGGTAGCCTAGTGGTTAGAGGCAGGTAGCCTAGTGGTTAGAGGCAGGTAGCCTAGTGGTTAGAGGCAGGTAGCCTAGTGGTTAGTGGCAGGTAGAGGCAGGTAGCCTAGTGGTTAGAGGCAGGTAGCCTAGTGGTTAGAGGCAGGTAGCCTAGTGGTTAGAGGCAGGTAGCCTAGTGGTTAGAGGCAGGTAGCCTAGTGGTTAGAGGCAGGTAGCCTAGTGGTTAGAGGCAGGTAGCCTAGTGGTTAGAGGCAGGTAGCCTAGTGGTTAGAGGCAGGTAGCCTAGTGGTTAGAGTGGAGGGGCGTCAGGTAGCCTAGTGGTTAGAGGCAGGTAGCCTAGTGGTTAGAGGCAGGTAGCCTAGTGGTTAGAGGCAGGTAGCCTAGTGGTTAGAGGCAGGTAGCCTAGTGGTTAGAGGCAGGTAGCCTAGTGGTTAGAGGCAGGTAGCCTAGTGGTTAGAGACAGGTAGCCTAGTGGTTAGAGGCAGGTAGCCTAGTGGTTAGAGGCAGGTAGCCTAGTGGTTAGAGGCAGGTAGCCTAGTGGTTAGAGGCAGGTAGCCTAGTGGTTAGAGGCAGGTAGCCTAGTGGTTAGAGGCAGGTAGCCTAGTGGTTAGAGGCAGGTAGCCTAGTGGTTAGAGGCAGGTAGCCTAGTGGTTAGAGGCAGGTAGCCTAGTGGTTAGAGACAGGTAGCCTAGTGGTTAGAGACAGGTAGCCTAGTGGTTAGAGGCAGGTAGCCTAGTGGTTAGAGCAGGTAGCCTAGTGGTTAGAGGCAGGTAGCCTAGTGGTTAGAGGCAGGTAGCCTAGTGGTTAGAGGCAGGTAGCCTAGTGGTTAGAGGCAGGTAGCCTAGTGGTTAGAGACAGGTAGCCTAGTGGTTAGGCAGGTAGAGTGGTTAGGAGACAGGTAGCCTAGTGGTTAGAGGCAGGTAGCTAGTGGTTAGAGGCAGTGGTTAGAGGCAGGTAGCCTAGTGGTTAGAGGCAGGTAGCCTAGTGGTTAGCCTAGTGGTTAGAGGCAGGTAGCCTAGTGGTTAGAGGCAGGTAGCCTAGTGGTTAGAGACAGGTAGCCTAGTGGTTAGAGGCAGGTAGCCTAGTGGTTAGAGGCAGGTAGCCTAGTGGTTAGAGGCAGGTAGCCTAGTGGTTAGAGGCAGGTAGCCTAGTGGTTAGAGGCAGGTAGCCTAGTGTGGTTAGAGGCAGGTAGCCTAGTGGTTAGAGGCAGGTAGCCTAGTGGTTAGAGTGGCAGGTAGCCTAGTGGTTAGAGTGGAGGCAGGTAGCCTAGTGGTTAGAGGCAGGTAGCCTAGTGGTTAGAGGCAGGTAGCCTAGTGGTTAGAGGCAGGTAGCCTAGTGGTTAGGTTAGTGGGAGGCAGGTAGCCTAGTGGTTAGAGGCAGGTAGCCTAGTGGTTAGAGACAGGTAGCCTAGTGGTTAGAGGCAGGTAGCCTAGTGGTTAGAGGCAGGTAGCCTAGTGGTTAGAGCAGGTAGCCTAGTGGTTAGAGGCAGGTAGCCTAGTGGTTACAGGCAGGTAGCCTAGTGGTTAGAGGCAGGTAGCCTAGTGGTTAGAGGCAGGTAGCCTAGTGGTTTAGCCTAGTGGAGAGGCAGGTAGCCTAGTGGTTAGAGGCAGGTAGCCTAGTGGTTAGAGGCAGGTAGCCTAGTGGTTAGAGGCAGGTAGCCTAGTGGTTAGAGGCAGGTAGCCTAGTGGTTGGTTAGAGGCAGGTAGCCTAGTGGTTAGAGGCAGGTAGCCTAGTGGTTAGAGGCAGGTAGCCTAGTGGTTAGAGGCAGGTAGCCTAGTGGTTAGAGGCAGGTAGCCTAGTGGTTAGAGGCAGGTAGCCTAGTGGTTAGAGGCAGGTAGCCTAGTGGTTAGAGGCAGGTAGCCTAGTGGTTAGAGGCAGGTAGCCTAGTGGTTAGAGGCAGGTAGCCTAGTGGTTACAGGCAGGTAGCCTAGTGGTTAGAGGCAGGTAGCCTAGTGGTTAGAGGCAGGTAGCCTAGTGGTTACAGGCAGGTAGCCTAGTGGTTACAGGCAGGTAGCCTAGTGGTTAGAGGCAGGTAGCCTAGAGGTTAGAGGCAGGTAGCCTAGTGCTTAGAGGCAGGTAGCCTAGTGGTTAGAGACAGGTAGCCTAGTGGTTAGAGGCAGGTAGCCTAGTGGTTAGAGGCAGGTAGCCTAGTGCTTAGAGGCAGGTAGCTTAGTGGTTAGAGGCAGGTAGCCTAGTGGTTACAGGCAGGTTAGAGGCAGGTAGCCTAGTGGTAGCCTAGTGGTTAGAGGCAGGTAGCCTAGTGGTTAGAGGCAGGTAGCCTAGTGGTTACAGGCAGGTAGCCTAGTGGTTAGAGGCAGGTAGCCTAGTGGTTAGAGTGTAGAGGTAGGCAGGTAGCTTAGTGGTTAGAGGCAGGTAGCCTAGTGGTTAGAGGCAGGTAGCCTAGTGGTTAGAGGAAGGTAGCCTAGTGGTTAGAAGCAGGTAGCCTAGTGGTTAGAGGCAGGTAGCCTAGTGGTTAGAAGCAGTTAGCCTAGTGGTTAGAGGCAGGTAGCCTAGTGGTTAGAGGCAGGTAGCCTAGTGGTTAGAGGCAGGTAGCCTAGTGGTTAGAGGCAGGTAGCCTAGTGGTTAGAGGCAGGTAGCCTAGTGGTTAGAGGCAGGTAGCCTAGTGGTTAGAGGCAGGTAGCCTAGTGGTTAGAGGCAGGTAGCCTAGGGGTTAGAGGCAGGTAGCCTAGGGGTTACAGGCAGGTAGCCTAGTGGTTACAGGCAGGTAGCCTAGTGGTTAGAGGAAGGTAGCCTAGTGGTTAGAGGCAGGTAGCCTAGTGGTTAGACGCAGGTAGCCTAGTGGTTACAGGCAGGTAGCCTAGTGGTTAGAGGCAGGTAGCCTAGTGGTTAGAGGCAGGTAGCCTAGTGGTTACAGGCAGGTAGCCTAGTGGTTAGAGGCAGGTAGCCTAGTGGTTAGAGGCAGGTAGCCTAGTGCTTAGAGGCAGGTAGCCTAGTGGTTAGAGGCAGGTAGCCTAGTGGTTAGAGGCAGGTAGCCTAGTGGTTACAGGCAGGTAGGTTACAGGCAGGTAGCCTAGTGGTTAGAGGCAGGTAGCCTAGTGGTTAGAGGCAGGTAGCCTAGTGGTTAGAGGCAGGTAGCCTAGTGGTTAGAGGCAGGTAGCCTAGTGGTTAGAGGCAGGTAGCCTAGTGGTTAGAGGCAGGTAGCCTAGTGGTTAGAGGCAGGTAGCCTAGTGGTTAGAGGCAGGTAGCCTAGTGGTTTAGAGGCAGGTAGCCTAGTGGTTAGAGGCAGGTAGCCTAGTGGTTAGAGGCAGGTAGCCTAGTGGTTAGAGGCAGGTAGCCTAGTGGTTAGAGGCAGGTAGCCTAGTGGTTAGAGGCAGGTAGCCTAGTGGTTAGAGGCAGGTAGCCTAGTGGTTAGAGGCAGGTAGCCTAGTGGTTAGAGGCAGGTAGCCTAGTGGTTAGAGACAGGTAGCCTAGTGGTTAGAGGCAGGTAGCCTAGTGGTTAGAGGCAGGTAGCCTAGTGGTTAGAGGTCAGGTAGCCTAGTGGTTAGAGGCAGGTAGCCTAGTGGTTAGAGGCAGGTAGCCTGGTGGTTAGAGGCAGGTAGCCTAGTGGTTAGAGGCAGGTAGCCTAGTGGTTAGAGTGGAGGGGCGTCAGGTAGCCTAGTGTTTACAGGCAGGTAGCCTAGTGGTTAGAGGCAGGTAGCCTAGTGGTTAGAGGCAGGTAGCCTAGGGGTTAGAGGCAGGTAGCCTAGTGGTTAGAGGCAGGTAGCCTAGTGGTTAGAGGCAGGTAGCCTAGTGGTTAGAGGCAGGTAGCCTAGTGGTTAGAGGCAGGTAGCCTAGTGGTTAGAGGCAGGTAGCCTAGTGGTTAGAGGCAGGTAGCCTAGTGGTTAGAGGCAGGTAGCCTAGTGGTTAGAGGCAGGTAGCCTAGTGGTTAGAGACAGGTAGCTTAGTGGATAGAGGCAGGTAGCCTAGTGTTTAGAGGCAGGTAGCCTAGTGGTTAGAGGCAGGTAGCCTAGTGGTTAGAGGCAGGTAGCCTAGTGGTTAGAGGCAGGTAGTGGTTAGAGGCAGGTAGCCTAGTGGTTAGAGGCAGGTAGCCTAGTGGTTAGAGGCAGGTAGCCTAGTGGTTAGAGGCAGGTAGCCTAGTGGTTAGAGGCAGGTAGCCTAGTGGTTAGAGGCAGGTAGCCTAGTGGTTAGAGGCAGGTAGCCCAGGTAGCCTAGTGGTTGGTTAGTGGAGGCAGGTAGCCTAGTGGTTAGAGGCAGGTAGCCTAGTGGTTACAGGCAGGTAGCATAGTGGTTACAGGCAGGTAGCCTAGTGGTTAGAGGCAGGTAGCCTAGTGGTTAGAGGCAGGTAGCCTAGTGGTTAGAGGCAGGTAGCCTAGAGGTTAGAGGCAGGTAGCCTAGTGCTTAGAGGCAGGTAGCCTAGTGGTTAGAGACAGGTAGCCTAGTGGTTAGAGGCAGGTAGCCTAGTGGTTAGAGGCAGGTAGCCTAGTGCTTAGAGGCAGGTAGCTTAGTGGTTAGAGGCAGGTAGCCTAGTGGTTACAGGCAGGTAGCCTAGTGGTTAGAGGCAGGTAGCCTAGTGGTTAGAGGCAGGTAGCCTAGTGGTTAGAGGCAGGTAGCCTAGTGGTAGCCTAGTGGTTAGAGGCAGGTAGCCTAGTGGTTAGAGGCAGGTAGCCTAGTGGTTACAGGCAGGTAGCCTAGTGGTTAGAGGCAGGTAGCCTAGTGGTTAGAGGCAGGTAGCCTAGTGGTTAGAGGCAGGTAGCCTAGTGGTTAGAGTGTAGAGGTAGGCAGGTAGCTTAGTGGTTAGAGGCAGGTAGCCTAGTGGTTAGAGGAAGGTAGCCTAGTGGTTAGAAGCAGGTAGCCTAGTGGTTAGAGGCAGGTAGCCTAGTGGTTAGAAGCAGTTAGCCTAGTGGTTAGAGGCAGGTAGCCTAGTGGTTAGAGCAGGTAGCCTAGTGGTTAGAGGCAGGTAGCCTAGTGGTTACAGGCAGGTAGCCTAGTGGTTAGAGGCAGGTAGCCTAGTGGTTAGAGGCAGGTAGCCTAGTGGTTAGAGACAGGTAGCCTAGTGGTTAGAGGCAGGTAGCCTAGGGGTTAGAGGCAGGTAGCCTAGGGGTTACAGGCAGGTAGCCTAGTGGTTACAGGCAGGTAGCCTAGTGGTTAGAGGAAGGTAGCCTAGTGGTTAGAGGCAGGTAGCCTAGTGGTTAGACGCAGGTAGCCTAGTGGTTACAGGCAGGTAGCCTAGTGGTTAGAGGCAGGTAGCCTAGTGGTTAGAGGCAGGTAGCCTAGTGGTTACAGGCAGGTAGCCTAGTGGTTAGAGGCAGGTAGCCTAGAGGTTAGAGGCAGGTAGCCTAGTGCTTAGAGGCAGGTAGCCTAGTGGTTAGAGGCAGGTAGCCTAGTGGTTAGAGGCAGGTAGCCTAGTGGTTAGAGGCAGGTAGCCTAGTGGTTAGAGGCAGGTAGCCTAGTGGTTAGAGGCAGGTAGCCTAGTGGTTACAGGCAGGTAGCCTAGTGGTTACAGGCAGGTAGCCTAGTGGTTAGAGGCAGGTAGCCTAGAGGTTAGAGGCAGGTAGCCTAGTGCTTAGAGGCAGGTAGCCTAGTGGTTAGAGGCAGGTAGCCTAGTGGTTAGAGGCAGGTAGCCTAGTGGTTAGAGGCAGGTAGCCTAGTGGTTAGAGGCAGGTAGCCTAGTGGTTAGAGGCAGGTAGCCTAGTGGTTACAGGCAGGTAGCCTAGTGGTTAGAGGCAGGTAGCCTAGTGGTTAGAGGTAGGTAGCCTAGTGGTTACAGGCAGGTAGCCTAGTGGTTAGAGCAGGTAGCCTAGTGGTTTAGGCAGGTAGCCTAGTGGTTAGAGGCAGGTAGCCTAGTGGTTAGAGGCAGGTAGCCTAGTGGTTAGAGGCAGGTAGCCTAGTGGTTAGAGGCAGGTAGCCTAGTGGTGGCAGGTAGCCTAGTGGTTAGAGGCAGGTAGCCTAGTGGTTAGAGGCAGGTAGCCTAGTGGTTAGAGGCAGGTAGCCTAGTGGTTAGAGGCAGGTAGCCTAGTGGTTAGAGGCAGGTAGCCTAGTGGTTAGAGGCAGGTAGCCTAGTGGTTAGAGTGGTTAGAGGCAGGTAGCCTAGTGGTTAGAGGCAGGTAGCCTAGTGGTTAGAGGCAGGTAGCCTAGTGGTTAGAGGCAGGTAGCCTAGTGGTTAGAGGCAGGTAGCCTAGTGGTTAGAGGCAGGTAGCCTAGTGGTTAGAGGCAGGTAGCCTAGTGGTTAGAGGCAGGTAGCCTAGTGGTTAGAGGCAGGTAGCCTAGTGGTTAGAGGCAGGTAGCCTAGTGGTTAGAGGCAGGTAGCCTAGTGGTTAGAGGCAGGTAGCCTAGTGGTTAGAGGCAGGTAGCCTAGTGGTTAGAGACAGGTAGCCTAGTGGTTAGAGGCAGGTAGCCTAGTGGTTAGAGGCAGGTAGCCTAATGGTTAGAGGCAGGTAGCCTAGTGGTTAGAGGCAGGTAGCCTAGTGGTTAGAGGCAGGTAGCCTAGTGGTTAGAGGCAGGTAGCCTAGTGGTTAGAGACAGGTAGCTTAGTGGATAGAGGCAGGTAGCCAGGTAGCCTAGTGGTTAGAGGCAGGTAGCCTAGTGGTTAGAGGCAGGTAGCCTAGTGGTTAGAGGCAGGTAGCCTAGTGGTTAGAGGCAGGTAGCCTAGTGGTTAGAGGCAGGTAGCCTAGTGGTTAGAGGCAGGTAGCCTAGTGGTTAGAGGCAGGTAGCCTAGTGGTTAGAGGCAGGTAGCCTAGTGGTTAGAGGCAGGTAGCCTAGTGGTTAGAGGCAGGTAGCCTAGTGGTTAGAGGCAGGTAGCCTAGTGGTTAGAGGCAGGTAGCCTAGTGGTTAGAGGCAGGTAGCCTAGTGGTTAGAGGCAGGTAGCCTAGTGGTTAGAGGCAGGTAGCCTAGTGGTTAGTGGTTACAGGCAGGTAGCCTAGTGGTTACAGGCAGGTAGCCTAGTGGTTAGAGGCAGGTAGCCTAGTGGTTAGAGGCAGGTAGCCTAGTGGTTACAGGCAGGTAGCCTAGTGGTTACAGGCAGGTAGCCTAGTGGTTAGAGGCAGGTAGCCTAGTGGTTAGAGGCAGGTAGCCTAGTGGTTAGAGGCAGGTAGCCTAGTGGTTAGAGGCAGGTAGCCTAGTGGTTAGAGGCAGGTAGCCTAGTGGTTAGAGGCAGGTAGCCTAGTGGTTAGAGGCAGGTAGCCTAGTGGTTAGAGGCAGGTAGCCTAGTGGTTACAGGCAGGTAGCCTAGTGGTTAGAGGCAGGTAGCCTAGTGGTTAGAGGCAGGTAGCCTAGTGGTTAGAGGCAGGTAGCCAGGTAGCCTAGTGGTTAGAGGCAGGTAGCCTAGTGGTTAGAGGCAGGTAGCCTAGTGGTTACAGGCAGGTAGCCTAGTGGTTAGAGGCAGGTAGCCTAGTGGTTAGAGGCAGGTAGCCTAGTGGGTTAGAGGTAGGCAGGTAGCCTAGTGGTTAGAGGCAGGTAGCCTAGTGGTTAGAGGAAGGTAGCCTAGTGGTTAGAGGCAGGTAGCCTAGTGGTTAGAGGCAGGTAGCCTAGTGGTTAGAGGCAGGTAGCCTAGTGGTTAGAGGCAGGTTAGTGGTTAGAGGCAGGTAGCCTAGTGGTTAGAGGCAGGTAGCCTAATGGTTAGAGGCAGGTAGCCTAGTGGTTAGAGGCAGGTAGCCTAGTGGTTAGAGGCAGGTAGCCTAGTGGTTAGAGGCAGGTAGCCTAGTGGTTAGAGGCAGGTAGCCTAGTGGTTAGAGGCAGGTAGCCTAGTGGTTAGAGGCAGGTAGCCTAGTGGTTAGAGGCAGGTAGCCTAGTGGTTAGAGGCAGGTAGCCTAGTGGTTAGAGGCAGGTAGCCTAGTGGTTAGAGGCAGGTAGCCTAGTGGTTAGAGGCAGGTAGCCTAGTGGTTAGAGGCAGGTAGCCTAGTGGTTAGAGCAGGTAGCCTAGTGGTTAGAGGCAGGTAGCCTAGTGGTTACAGGCAGGTAGCCTAGTGGTTAGAGGCAGGTAGCCTAGTGGTTAGAGGCAGGTAGCCTAGTGGTTAGAGGCAGGTAGCCTAGTGGTTAGAGACAGGTAGCCTAGTGGTTAGAGGCAGGTAGCCTAGTGGTTAGAGGCAGGTAGCCTAGTGGTTAGAGGCAGGTAGCCTAGTGGTTAGAGGCAGGTAGCCTAGTGGTTACAGGCAGGTAGCCTAGTGGTTAGAGGCAGGTAGCCTAGTGGTTAGAGGCAGGTAGCCTAGTGGTTAGAGGCAGGCAGGTAGCCTAGTGGTTAGAGGCAGGTAGCCTAGTGGTTAGAGGCAGGTAGCCTAGTGGTTAGAGGCAGGTAGCCTAGTGGTTAGAGGCAGGTAGCCTAGTGGTTAGAGGCAGGTAGCCTAGTGGTTAGGTAGCCTAGAGGCAGGTAGCCTAGTGGTTAGAGGCAGGTAGCCTAGTGGTTAGAGGCAGGTAGCCTAGTGGTTAGAGGCAGGTAGCCTAGTGGTTAGAGGCAGGTAGCCTAGTGGTTAGAGGCAGGTAGCCTAGTGGTTAGAGGCAGGTAGCCTAGTGGTTAGAGGCAGGTAGCCTAGTGGTTAGAGGCAGGTAGCCTAGTGGTTAGAGGCAGGTAGCCTAGTGGTTAGTGGTTAGAGGCAGGTAGCCTAGTGGTTAGAGGCAGGTAGCCTAGTGGTTAGAGGCAGGTAGCCTAGTGGTTAGAGGCAGGTAGCCTAGTGGTTACAGGCAGGTAGCCTAGTGGTTACAGGCAGGTAGCCTAGTGGTTAGAGGCAGGTAGCCTAGTGGTTAGAGGCAGGTAGCCTAGTGGTTAGAGGCAGGTAGCCTAGTGGTTAGAGGCAGGTAGCCTAGTGGTTAGAGGCAGGTAGCCTAGTGGTTAGAGGCAGGTAGCCTAGTGGTTAGAGGCAGGTAGCCTAGTGGTTACAGGCAGGTAGCCTAGTGGTTAGAGGCAGGTAGCCTAGTGGTTAGAGGCAGGTAGCCTAGTGGTTAGAGGCAGGTAGCCTAGTGGTTAGAGGCAGGTAGCCTAGTGGTTAGAGGCAGGTAGCCTAGTGGTTACAGGCAGGTAGCCTAGTGGTTACAGGCAGGTAGCCTAGTGGTTAGAGGCAGGTAGCCTAGTGGTTAGAGGCAGGTAGCCTAGTGGTTAGAGGCAGGTAGCCTAGTGGTTAGAGGCAGGTAGCCTAGTGGTTAGAGGCAGGTAGCCTAGTGGTTAGAGGCAGGTAGCCTAGTGGTTAGAGGCAGGTAGCCTAGTGGTTAGAGGCAGGTAGCCTAGTGGTTACAGGCAGGTAGCCTAGTGGTTAGAGGCAGGTAGCCTAGTGGTTAGAGGCAGGTAGCCTAGTGGTTACAGGCAGGTAGCCTAGTGGTTAGAGGCAGGTAGCCTAGTGGTTAGAGGCAGGTAGCCTAGTGGTTAGAGGCAGGTAGCCTAGTGGTTAGAGGCAGGTAGCCTAGTGGTTAGAGGCAGGTAGCCTAGTGGTTAGAGGCAGGTAGCCTAGTGGTTAGAGGCAGGTAGCCTAGTGGTTAGAGGCAGGTAGCCTAGTGGTTAGAGGCAGGTAGCCTAGTGGTTAGAGGCAGGTAGCCTAGTGGTTAGAGGCAGGTAGCCTAGTGGTTAGAGGCAGGTAGCCTAGTGGTTAGAGGCAGGTAGCCTAGTGGTTTAGAGGCAGGTAGCCTAGTGGTTAGAGGCAGGTAGCCTAGTGGTAGCCTAGTGGTTAGAGGCAGGTAGCCTAGTGGTTAGAGGCAGGTAGCCTAGTGGTTACAGGCAGGTAGCCTAGTGGTTAGAGGCAGGTAGCCTAGTGGTTAGAGGCAGGTAGCCTAGTGGTTAGAGGCAGGTAGCCTAGTGGTTAGAGGCAGGTAGCCTAGTGGTTAGAGGCAGGTAGCCTAGTGGTTAGAGGCAGGTAGCCTAGTGGTTAGAGGCAGGTAGCCTAGTGGTTAGAGGCAGGTAGCCTAGTGGTTAGAGGCAGGTAGCCTAGTGGTTAGAGGCAGGTAGCCTAGTGGTTAGAGGCAGGTAGCCTAGTGGTTAGAGGCAGGTAGCCTAGTGGTTAGAGGCAGGTAGCCTAGTGGTTAGAGGCAGGTAGCCTAGTGGTTAGAGGCAGGTAGCCTAGTGGTTAGAGGCAGGTAGCCTAGTGGTTACAGGCAGGTAGCCTAGTGGTTAGAGGCAGGTAGCCTAGTGGTTAGAGGCAGGTAGCCTAGTGGTTAGAGCAGGTAGCCTAGTGGTTAGAGGCAGGTAGCCTAGTGGTTAGAGGCAGGTAGCCTAGTGGTTAGAGGCAGGTAGCCTAGTGGTTAGAGGCAGGTAGCCTAGTGGTTAGAGGCAGGTAGCCTAGTGGTTAGAGGCAGGTAGCCTAGTGGTTAGAGGCAGGTAGCCTAGTGGTTAGAGGCAGGTAGCCTAGTGGTTAGAGGCAGGTAGCCTAGTGGTTACAGGCAGGTAGCCTAGTGGTTACAGGCAGGTAGCCTAGTGGTTAGAGGCAGGTAGCCTAGTGGTTAGAGGCAGGTAGCCTAGTGGTTAGAGGCAGGTAGCCTAGTGGTTAGAGGCAGGTAGCCTAGGGGTTAGAGGCAGGTAGCCTAGGGGTTACAGGCAGGTAGCCCTAGTGGTTACAGGCAGGTAGCCTAGTGGTTAGAGGCAGGTAGCCTAGTGGTTAGAGGCAGGTAGCCTAGTGGTTAGAGGCAGGTAGCCTAGTGGTTACAGGCAGGTAGCCTAGTGGTTAGAGGCAGGTAGCCTAGTGGTTAGGCAGGTAGCCTAGTGGTTACAGGCAGGTAGCCTAGTGGTTAGAGGCAGGTAGCCTAGTGGTTAGAGGCAGGTAGCCTAGTGGTTAGAGGCAGGTAGCCTAGTGGTTAGAGGCAGGTAGCCTAGTGGTTAGAGGCAGGTAGCCTAGTGGTTAGAGGCAGGTAGCCTAGTGGTTAGAGGCAGGTAGCCTAGTGGTTAGAGGCAGGTAGCCTAGTGGTTAGAGGCAGGTAGCCTAGTGGTTAGAGGCAGGTAGCCTAGTGGTTAGAGGCAGGTAGCCTAGTGGTTTAGCCTAGTGGTTAGAGGCAGGTAGCCTAGTGGTTAGAGGCAGGTAGCCTAGTGGTTAGAGGCAGGTAGCCTAGTGGTTAGAGGCAGGTAGCCTAGTGGTTACAGGCAGGTAGCCTAGTGGTTAGAGGCAGGTAGCCTAGTGGTTAGAGGCAGGTAGCCTAGTGGTTAGAGGCAGGTAGCCTAGTGGTTAGAGGCAGGTAGCCTAGTGGTTAGAGGCAGGTAGCCTAGTGGTTAGAGGCAGGTAGCCTAGTGGTTAGAGGCAGGTAGCCTAGTGGTTAGAGGCAGGTAGCCTAGTGGTTAGAGGCAGGTAGCCTAGTGGTTAGAGGCAGGTAGCCTAGTGGTTAGAGGCAGGTAGCCTAGTGGTTAGAGGCAGGTAGCCTAGTGGTTAGAGGCAGGTAGCCTAGTGGTTAGAGGCAGGTAGCCTAGTGGTTAGAGGCAGGTAGCCTAGTGGTTAGAGGCAGGTAGCCTAGTGGTTAGAGGCAGGTAGCCTAGTGGTTAGAGGAGGCAGGTAGCCTAGTGGTTAGAGGCAGGTAGCCTAGTGGTTAGAGGCAGGTAGCCTAGTGGTTAGAGGCAGGTAGCCTAGTGGTTAGAGGCAGGTAGCCTAGTGGTTAGAGGCAGGTAGCCTAGTGGTTAGAGGCAGGTAGCCTAGTGGTTAGAGGCAGGTAGCCTAGTGGTTAGAGGCAGGTAGCCTAGTGGTTAGAGGCAGGTAGCCTAGTGGTTAGAGGCAGGTAGCCTAGTGGTTAGAGGCAGGTAGCCTAGTGGTTAGAGGCAGGTAGCCTAGTGGTTAGAGGCAGGTAGCCTAGTGGTTAGAGGCAGGTAGCCTAGTGTTTAGAGGCAGGTAGCCTAGTGGTTAGAGGCAGGTAGCCTAGTGGTTAGAGGCAGGTAGCCTAGTGGTTAGAGGCAGGTAGCCTAGTGGTTAGAGGCAGGTAGCCTAGTGGTTAGAGGCAGGTAGCCTAGTGGTTACAGGCAGGTAGAGGCAGGTAGCCTAGTGGTTAGAGGCAGGTAGCCTAGTGGTTAGAGGCAGGTAGCCTAGTGGTTAGAGGCAGGTAGCCTAGTGGTTAGAGACAGGTAGCCTAGTGGTTAGAGGCAGGTAGCCTAGTGGTTAGAGGCAGGTAGCCTAGTGGTTACAGGCAGGTAGCCTAGTGGTTAGAGGCAGGTAGCCTAGTGGTTAGAGGCAGGTAGCCTAGTGGTTAGAGGCAGGTAGCCTAGTGGTTAGAGGCAGGTAGCCTAGTGGTTAGAGGCAGGTAGCCTAGTGGTTAGAGGCAGGTAGCCTAGTGGTTAGAGGCAGGTAGCCTAGTGGTTAGAGGCAGGTAGCCTAGTGGTTAGAGGCAGGTAGCCTAGTGGTTAGAGGCAGGTAGCCTAGTGGTTAGAGGCAGGTAGCCTAGTGGTTAGAGGCAGGTAGCCTAGTGGTTAGAGGCAGGTAGCCTAGTGGTTAGAGGCAGGTAGCCTAGTGGTTAGAGGCAGGTAGCCTAGTGGTTAGAGGCAGGTAGCCTAGTGGTTAGAGGCAGGTAGCCTAGTGGTTAGAGCAGGTAGCCTAGTGGTTAGAGGCAGGTAGCCTAGTGGTTACAGGCAGGTAGCCTAGTGGTTAGAGGCAGGTAGCCTAGTGGTTAGAGGCAGGTAGCCTAGTGGTTACAGGCAGGTAGCCTAGTGGTTAGAGGCAGGTAGCCTAGTGGTTAGAGGCAGGTAGCCTAGTGGTTAGAGGCAGGTAGCCTAGTGGTTAGAGGCAGGTAGCCTAGTGGTTAGAGGCAGGTAGCCTAGTGGTTACAGGCAGGTAGCATAGTGGTTACAGGCAGGTAGCCTAGTGGTTAGAGGCAGGTAGCCTAGTGGTTAGAGGCAGGTAGCCTAGTGGTTACAGGCAGGTAGCCTAGTGGTTACAGGCAGGTAGCCTAGTGGTTAGAGGCAGGTAGCCTAGTGGTTAGAGGCAGGTAGCCTAGTGGTTAGAGGCAGGTAGCCTAGTGGTTAGAGACAGGTAGCCTAGTGGTTAGAGGCAGGTAGCCTAGTGGTTAGAGGCAGGTAGCCTAGTGGTTAGAGGCAGGTAGCCTAGTGGTTAGAGGCAGGTAGCCTAGTGGTTACAGGCAGGTAGCCTAGTGGTTAGAGGCAGGTAGCCTAGTGGTTAGAGGCAGGTAGCCTAGTGGTTAGAGGCAGGTAGCCTAGTGGTAGCCTAGTGGTTAGAGGCAGGTAGCCTAGTGGTTAGAGGCCAGGTTAGCCTAGTGGTGGTTACAGGCAGGTAGCCTAGTGGTTAGAGGCAGGTAGCCTAGTGGTTAGAGGCAGGTAGCCTAGTGGTTAGAGGCAGGTAGTGGAGGCAGGTAGCCTAGTGGTTAGAGGCAGGTAGCCTAGTGGTTAGAGGCAGGTAGCCTAGTGGTTAGAGGCAGGTAGCCTAGTGGTTAGCAGGTAGCCTAGTGGTTAGAGGCAGGTAGCCTAGTGGTTAGAGGCAGGTAGCCTAGTGGTTAGAGGCAGGTAGCCTAGTGGTTACAGGCAGGTAGCCAGGTAGCCTAGTGGTTAGAGGCAGGTAGCCTAGTGGTTAGAGGCAGGTAGCCTAGTGGTTAGAGGCAGGTAGCCTAGTGGTTAGAGGCAGGTAGCCTAGTGGTTAGAGGCAGGTAGCCTAGTGGTTAGAGGCAGGTAGCCTAGTGGTTAGAGGCAGGTAGCCTAGTGGTTACAGGCAGGTAGCCTAGTGGTTAGAGGCAGGTAGCCTAGTGGTTAGAGGCAGGTAGCCTAGTGGTTAGAGGCAGGTAGCCTAGTGGTTAGAGGCAGGTAGCCTAGTGGTTAGAGGCAGGTAGCCTAGTGGTTAGAGGCAGGTAGCCTAGTGGTTAGAGGCAGGTAGCCTAGTGGTTACAGGCAGGTAGCCTAGTGGTTAGAGGCAGGTAGCCTAGTGGTTAGAGGCAGGTAGCCTAGTGGTTAGAGGCAGGTAGCCTAGTGGTTAGAGGCAGGTAGCCTAGTGGTTAGAGGCAGGTAGCCTAGTGGTTACAGGCAGGTAGCCTAGTGGTTAGGCAGGTAGCCTAGTGGTTAGAGGCAGGTAGCCTGAGTGGTTAGAGGCAGGTAGCCTAGTGGTTAGAGGCAGGTAGCCTAGTGGTTAGAGGCAGGTAGCCTAGTGGTTAGAGGCAGGTAGCCTAGTGGTTAGAGGCAGGTAGCCTAGTGGTTAGAGGCAGGTAGCCTAGTGGTTAGAGGCAGGTAGCCTAGTGGTTAGGCAGGTAGCCTAGTGGTTAGAGGCAGGTAGCCTAGTGGTTAGAGGCAGGTAGCCTAGTGGTTAGAGGCAGGTAACCTAGTGGTTAGAGGCAGGTAGCCTAGTGGTTAGAGGCAGGTAGCCTAGTGGTTAGAGGCAGGTAGCCTAGTGGTTAGGCAGGTAGCCTAGTGGTTAGAGGCAGGTAGCCTAGTGGTTAGAGGACAGGTAGCCTAGTGGTTAGAGGCAGGTAGCCTAGTGGTTAGAGGCAGGTAGCCTAGTGGTTAGAGGCAGGTAGCCTAGTGGTTAGAGGCAGGTAGCCTAGTGGTTAGAGGCAGGTAGCCTAGTGGTTAGAGGCAGGTAGCCTAGTGGTTAGAGGCAGGTAGCCTAGTGGTTAGTGCAGGGCAGGTAGCCTAGTGGTTAGAGGCAGGTAGCCTAGTGGTTAGAGGCAGGTAGCCTAGTGGTTAGAGGCAGGTAGCCTAGTGGTTAGAGGCAGGTAGCCTAGTGGTTAGAGGCAGGTAGCCTAGTGGTTAGAGGCAGGTAGCCTAGTGGTTAGAGGCAGGTAGCCTAGTGGTTAGAGAGGCAGGCAGGTAGCCTAGTGGTTAGAGGCAGGTAGCCTAGTGGTTAGAGGCAGGTAGCCTAGTGGTTAGAGGCAGGTAGCCTAGTGGTTAGAGGCAGGTAGCCTAGTGGTTAGAGACAGGTAGCTTAGTGGATAGAGGCAGGTAGCCTAGTGTTTAGAGGCAGGTAGCCTAGTGGTTAGAGGCAGGTAGCCTAGTGGTTAGAGGCAGGTAGCCTAGTGGTTAGAGGCAGGTAGCCTAGTGGTTAGAGGCAGGTAGCCTAGTGGTTAGAGGCAGGTAGCCTAGTGGTTAGAGGCAGGTAGCCTAGTGGTTAGAGGCAGGTAGCCTAGTGGTTAGAGGCAGGTAGCCTAGTGGTTAGAGGCAGGTAGCCTAGTGGTTAGAGGCAGGTAGCCTAGTGGTTAGAGGCAGGTAGCCTAGTGGTTAGAGGCAGGTAGCCTAGTGGTTAGAGGCAGGTAGCCTAGTGGTTAGAGGCAGGTAGCCTAGTGGTTAGAGGCAGGTAGCCTAGTGGTTAGAGGCAGGTAGCCTAGTGGTTAGAGGCAGGTAGCCTAGTGGTTACAGGCAGGTAGCCTAGTGGTTAGAGGCAGGTAGCCTAGTGGTTACAGGCAGGTAGCCTAGTGGTTAGAGGCAGGTAGCCTAGTGGTTAGAGGCAGGTAGCCTAGTGGTTAGAGGCAGGTAGCCTAGTGGTTAGAGGCAGGTAGCCTAGTGGTTAGAGGCAGGTAGCCTAGTGGTTAGAGGCAGGTAGCCTAGTGGTTACAGGCAGGTAGCCTAGTGGTTAGAGGCAGGTAGCCTAGTGGTTAGAGGCAGGTAGCCTAGTGGTTAGAGGCAGGTAGCCTAGTGGTTAGAGGCAGGTAGCCTAGTGGTTAGAGGTAGGCCTAGTGGTTAGAGGCAGGTAGCCTAGTGGTTACAGGCAGGTAGCCTAGTGGTTAGAGGCAGGTAGCCTAGTGGTTAGAGGCAGGTAGCCTAGTGGTTAGAGGCAGGTAGCCTAGTGGTTAGAGGCAGGTAGCCTAGTGGTTAGAGGCAGGTAGCCTAGTGGTTAGAGGCAGGTAGCCTAGTGGTTAGAGGCAGGTAGCCTAGTGGTTACAGGCAGGTAGCCTAGTGGTTAGAGGCAGGTAGCCTAGTGGTTAGAGGCAGGTAGCCTAGTGGTTAGAGGCAGGTAGCCTAGTGGTTAGAGGCAGGTAGCCTAGTGGTTAGAGGCAGGTAGCCTAGTGGTTAGAGGCAGGTAGCCTAGTGGTTAGAGGCAGGTAGCCTAGTGGTTAGAGGCAGGTAGCCTAGTGGTTACAGGCAGGTAGCCTAGTGGTTAGAGGCAGGTAGCCTAGTGGTTAGAGGCAGGTAGCCTAGTGGTTACAGGCAGGTAGCCTAGTGGTTAGAGGCAGGTAGCCTAGTGGTTAGAGGCAGGTAGCCTAGTGGTTAGAGGCAGGTAGCCTAGTGGTTAGAGGCAGGTAGCCTAGTGGTTAGAGGCAGGTAGCCTAGTGGTTAGAGGCAGGTAGCCTAGTGGTTAGAGGCAGGTAGCCTAGTGGTTAGAGGCAGGTAGCCTAGTGGTTAGAGGCAGGTAGCCTAGTGGTTAGAGGCAGGTAGCCTAGTGGTTAGAGGCAGGTAGCCTAGTGGTTAGAGGCAGGTAGCCTAGTGGTTAGAGGCAGGTAGCCTGGTGGTTAGAGTGGAGGGGCGTCAGGTAGCCTAGTGGTTACAGGCAGGTAGCCTAGTGGTTAGAGGCAGGTAGCCTAGTGGTTAGAGGCAGGTAGCCTAGTGGTTAGAGACAGGTAGCCTAGTGGTTAGAGGCAGGTAGCCTAGTGGTTAGAGGCAGGTAGCCTAGTGGTTAGAGGCAGGTAGCCTAGTGGTTAGAGGCAGGTAGCCTAGTGGTTAGAGGCAGGTAGCCTAGTGGTTAGAGGCAGGTAGCCTAGTGGTTAGAGGCAGGTAGCCTAGTGGTTAGAGGCAGGTAGCCTAGTGGTTAGAGGCAGGTAGCCTAGTGGTTAGAGGCAGGTAGCCTAGTGGTTAGAGGCAGGTAGCCTAGTGGTTAGAGGCAGGTAGCCTAGTGGTTAGAGGCAGGTAGCCTAGTGGTTAGAGGCAGGTAGCCTAGTGGTTAGAGGCAGGTAGCCTAGTGGTTAGAGGCAGGTAGCCTAGTGGTTAGAGGCAGGTAGCCTAGTGGTTAGAGGCAGGTAGCCTAGTGGTTAGAGGCAGGTAGCCTAGTGGTTAGAGGCAGGTAGCCTAGTGGTTAGAGGCAGGTAGCCTAGTGGTTAGAGGCAGGTAGCCTAGTGGTTAGAGGCAGGTAGCCTAGTGGTTAGGCAGGCAGGTAGCCTAGTGGTTAGAGGCAGGTAGCCTAGTGGTTAGAGGCAGGTAGCCTAGTGGTTAGAGGCAGGTAGCCTAGTGGTTAGAGGCAGGTAGCCTAGTGGTTACAGGCAGGTAGCCTAGTGGTTACAGGCAGGTAGCCTAGTGGTTAGAGGCAGGTAGCCTAGTGGTTAGAGGCAGGTAGCCTAGTGGTTAGAGGCAGGTAGCCTAGTGGTTAGAGGCAGGTAGCCTAGTGGTTAGAGGCAGGTAGCCTAGTGGTTAGAGGCAGGTAGCCTAGTGGTTAGAGGCAGGTAGCCTAGTGGTTAGAGGCAGGTAGCCTAGTGGTTACAGGCAGGTAGCCTAGTGGTTAGAGGCAGGTAGCCTAGTGGTTAGAGGCAGGTAGCCTAGTGGTTAGAGGCAGGTAGCCTAGTGGTTAGAGGCAGGTAGCCTAGTGGTTACAGGCAGGTAGCCTAGTGGTTAGAGGCAGGTAGCCTAGTGGTTAGAGGCAGGTAGCCTAGTGGTTAGAGGCAGGTAGCCTAGTGGTTAGAGCAGGTAGCCTAGTGGTTAGAGGCAGGTAGCCTAGTGGTTACAGGCAGGTAGCCTAGTGGTTAGAGGCAGGTAGCCTAGTGGTTAGAGGCAGGTAGCCTAGTGGTTAGAGACAGGTAGCCTAGTGGTTAGAGGCAGGTAGCCTAGGGGTTAGAGGCAGGTAGCCTAGGGGTTACAGGCAGGTAGCCTAGTGGTTACAGGCAGGTAGCCTAGTGGTTACAGGCAGGTAGCCTAGTGGTTAGAGGCAGGTAGCCTAGTGGTTAGAGGCAGGTAGCCTAGTGGTTAGAGGCAGGTAGCCTAGTGGTTACAGGCAGGTAGCCTAGTGGTTACAGGCAGGTAGCCTAGTGGTTAGAGGCAGGTAGCCTAGTGGTTAGAGGCAGGTAGCCTAGTGGTTACAGGCAGGTAGCCTAGTGGTTACAGGCAGGTAGCCTAGTGGTTAGAGGCAGGTAGCCTAGAGGTTAGAGGCAGGTAGCCTAGTGGTTAGAGGCAGGTAGCCTAGTGGTTAGAGGCAGGTAGCCTAGTGCATAGAGGCAGGTAGCCTAGTGGCTCATTGGTTCAGAAGGGAAACAAACCGGCTGTGTGCGTGTCTTTAAATGAGCGTTGTTAGGTTCCCTTCTCATTGGTTTGATCGATGTCTTCATTTTATACTGGAATTCCTCTACATAATGGATAGCTTGTTTACATACCTCTCTCTCTCTGTAGTAGGAGTGCTGGTCTAGGGTCAGTTTATCCCTCTCTCTCTCTCTCTGTAGTAGGAGTGCTGGTCTAGGGTCAGTTTATCCCTCTCTCTCTCTCTCTGTAGTAGGAGTGCTGGTCTAGGGTCAGTTTATCCCTCTCTCTCTCTCTCTGTAGTAGGAGTGCTGGTCTAGGGTCTGTAGTAGGAGTGCTGGTCTAGGGTCAGTTTATCCCTCTCTCTCTCTCTCTGTAGTAGGAGTGCTGGTCTAGGATCAGTTTATCCCTCTCTCTCTGTAGTAGGAGTGCTGGTCTAGGGTCAGTTTATCCCTCTCTCTCTCTCTGTAGTAGGAGTGCTGGTCTAGGATCAGTTTATCCCTCTCTCTCTGTAGTAGGAGTGCTGGTCTAGGGTCAGTTTTATCTCTCTCTCTCTGTAGTAGGAGTGCTGGTCTAGGATCAGTTTATCCCTCTCTCTCTGTAGTAGGAGTGCTGGTCTAGGGTCAGTCTCTTAGTAGGAGTGCTGGTCTAGGATCAGTTTCCCTCTCTCTCTGTAGTAGGAGTGCTGGTCTAGGATCAGTTTATCCCTCTCTCTCTCTCTCTGTAGTAGGAGTGCTGGTCTAGGGTCAGTTTATCCCTCTCTCTCTCTCTGTAGTAGGAGTGCTGGTCTAGGGTCAGTTTATCCCTCTCTCTCTCTCTGTAGTAGGAGTGCTGGTCTAGGGTCAGTTTATCCCTCTCTCTCACTCTGTAGTAGGAGTGCTGGTCTAGGATCAGTTTATCCTTCTCTCTCTCTGTAGTAGGAGTGCTGGTCTAGGATCAGTTTATCCCTCTCTCTCTGTAGTAGGAGTGCTGGTCTAGGGTCAGTTTATCCCTCTCTCTCTCTCTCTGTAGTAGGAGTGCTGGTCTAGGATCAGTTTATCCCTCTCTCTCACTCTGTAGTAGGAGTGCTGGTCTAGGGTCAGTTTATCCCTCTCTCTTTCTCTGTAGTAGGAGTGCTGGTCTAGGGTCAGTTTATCCCTCTCTCTCTCTCTGTAGTAGGAGTGCTGGTCTAGGGTCAGTTTATCCTTCTCTCACTCTGTAGTAGGAGTGCTGGTCTAGGGTCAGTTTATCCCTCTCTCACTCTCCAGGGCCATTATAATACACTAGACCCACCTAGCTGTGTGTTGTTAATCTGGGTTGTGATCATTATAATACACTAGACCCACCTAGCTGTGTGTTGTTAATCTGGGTTGTGATCATTATAATATACTAGACCCACCTAGCTGTGTGTTGTTAATCTGGGTTGTGATCATTATAATACACTAGACCCACCTAGCTGTGTGATGTTAATCTGGGTTGTGATCATTATAATACACTATACCCAGCTAGCTGTGTGTTGTTAATCTGGGTTGTGATCATTATAATACACTAGACCCACCTAGCTGTGTGTTGTTAATCTGGGTTGTGATCATTATAATACACTAGACCACAGTCCTTACATCCTGTGTTTGTTGTTATTGAGCCTGACTGCGTTTCAGAAGGGAAACACACCCTAGTCTATTCTGCGCTGCGTGTGTGTGTGTGTGTGTGTGTGTGTGTGTGTGTGTGTGTGTGTGTGTGTGTGTGTGTGTGTGTGTGTGTGTGTGTGTGTATGTGTGTGTGTGTGTGTGTGTGTGCAGGCATGTGTGTTTGCGTGTGGCTCAGAAGCAAAACAAACCTTATGCGTCAGTCTTTCTTCTAATGCTGCTGAACTCAACAACTGGGTCATTCTGACCAGACTCACAGGAAAAACCAGGACCACTGATTTCTCACTCACTCACACACACACACACACACACACACACACACACACACACACACACACACACACACACACACACACACACACACACACACACACACACACACACACACACACACACTTGCTCAATTTACCACATTGTGTAACTTGAGTCATGTGAGATACTCAAGACGTTTCACTTTATATGTCCTTATAGGCAGGGTTGTGGCTGTGTTCCTTGTTGTACTCTACTGTTGTGGCTGTATTCCTTGTTGTACTCTACTCTACTGTTGTGGCTGTGTTCCTTGTTGTACTCTACTGTTGTGGCTGTGTTCCTTGTTGTACTCTACTCTACTGTTGTGGCTGTATTCCTTGTTGTACTCTACTGTTGTGGCTGTATTCCTTGTTGTACTCTACTGTTGTGGCTGTATTCCTTGTTGTACTCTACTGTTGTGGCTGTGTTCCTTGTTGTACTGTACTGTTGTGGCTGTATTCCTTGTTGTACTCTACTGTTGTGGCTGTGTTCCTTGTTGTACTCTACTGTTGTGGCTGTATTCCTTGTTGTACTCTACTGTTGTGGCCGTGTTCCTTGTTGTACTCTACTGTTGTGGCCGTATTCCTTGTTGTACTGTACTCTACTGTTGTGGCCGTATTCCTTGTTGTACTGTACTCTACTGTTGTGGCTGTGTTCCTTGTTGTATTCTACTGTTGTGGCTGTGTTCCTTGTTGTACTATACTGTTGTGGCTGTGTTCCTTGTTGTACTCTACCGTTGTGGCTGTGTTCCTTGTTGTACTCTACTGTTGTGGCTGTATTCCTTGTTGTACTCTACTGTTGTGGCTGTATTCCTTGTTGTACTCTACTGTTGTGGCTGTGTTCCTTGTTGTACTCTACTGTTGTGGCCGTATTCCTTGTTGTACTGTACTCTACTGTTGTGGCCGTATTCCTTGTTGTACTGTACTCTACTGTTGTGGCTGTGTTCCTTGTTGTATTCTACTGTTGTGGCTGTGTTCCTTGTTGTACTACTGTTGTGGCTGTGTTCCTTGTTGTATACTGTTGCTGGTTCCTTGTTGTACTCTACTGTTGTGGCTGTGTTCCTTGTTGTACTCTACCGTTGTGGCTGTGTTCCTTGTTGTACTCTACTGTTGTGGCTGTATTCCTTGTTGTACTCTACTGTTGTGGCTGTGTTCCTTGTTGTACTCTACTCTACTGTTGTGGCTGTATTCCTTGTTGTACTCTACTGTTGTGGCTGTGTTCCTTGTTGTACTCTACCGTTGTGGCTGTGTTCCTTGTTGTACTCTACTCTGCTCTACTGTTGTGGCTGTATTCCTTGTTGTACTCTACTGTTGTGGCTGTATTCCTTGTTGTACTCTACTGTTGTGGCTGTATTCCTTGTTGTACTCTACTCTACTGTTGTGGCTGTGTTCCTTGTTGTACTCTACTGTTGTGGCTGTATTCCTTGTTGTACTCTACTCTACTGTTGTGGCTGTGTTCCTTGTTGTACTCTACTGTTGTGGCTGTGTTCCTTGTTGTACTCTACTCTACTGTTGTGGCTGTATTCCTTGTTGTACTCTACTGTTGTGGCTGTATTCCTTGTTGTACTCTACTCTACTGTTGTGGCTGTGTTCCTTGTTGTACTCTACTCTGCTCTACTGTTGTGGCTGTATTCCTTGTTGTACTCTACTGTTGTGGCTGTGTTCCTTGTTGTACTCTACTGTTGTGGCTGTGTTCCTTGTTGTACTCTACTGTTGTGGCTGTGTTCCTTGTTGTACTCTACTCTACTGTTGTGGCTGTGTTCCTTGTTGTACTCTACTGTACTGTTGTGGCTGTGTTCCTTGTTGTACTATACTGTTGTGGCTGTGTTCCTTGTTGTACTCTACTCTACTGTTGTGGCTGTGTTCCTTGTTGTACTCTACTGTTGTGGCTGTGTTCCTTGTTGTACTATACTCTACTGTTGTGGCTGTATTCCTTGTTGTACTATACTGTTGTGGCTGTGTTCCTTGTTGTACTCTACTGTTGTGGCTGTATTCCTTGTTGTACTCTACTCTACTGTTGTGGCTGTGTTCCTTGTTGTACTCTACTGTTGTGGCTGTGTTCCTTGTTGTACTATACTGTTGTGGCTGTGTTCCTTGTTGTACTCTACTGTTGTGGCTGTGTTCCTTGTTGTACTCTACTGTTGTGGCTGTGTTCCTTGTTGTACTCTACTGTTGTGGCTGTGTTCCTTGTTGTACTGTGCTCTACTGTTGTGGCTGTATTCCTTGTTTTACTCTACTGTTGTGGCTTTATTCCTTGTTGTACTCTACTGTTGTGGCTGTGTTCCTTGTTGTACTCTACTGTTGTGGCTGTGTTCCTTGTTGTACTGTTGTGGCTGTGTTCTACTCTACTGTTGTGGCTGTATTCCTTGTTTTACTCTACTGTTGTGGCTTTATTCCTTGTTGTACTCTACTGTTGTGGCTGTGTTCCTTGTTGTACTCTACTGTTGTGGCTGCGTTCCTTGTTGTACTATACTGTTGTGGCTGTGTTCCTTGTTGTACTATACTGTTGTGGCTGTGTTCCTTGTTTTACTCTACTGTTGTGGCTGTGTTCCTTGTTGTACTATACTGTTGTGGCTGTGTTCCTTGTTGTACTCTACTCTACTGTTGTGGCTGTATTCCTTGTTTTACTCTACTGTTGTGGCTTTATTCCTTGTTGTACTCTACTGTTGTGGCTGTGTTCCTTGTTGTACTCTACTGTTGTGGCTGTTGTGGCTGTATTCCTTGTTTCTACTGTTGTGGCTGTGTTCCTTGTTGTACTCTACTCTACTGTTGTGGCTGTGTTCCTTGTTTGTACTCTCTACTGTTGTGGCTGTATTCCTTGTTGTACTCTACTGTTGTGGCTGTGTTCCTTGTTGTACTCTACTGTACTGTTGTTCCTTGTTGTACTCTACTGTTGTGGCCTTGTTGTACTCTCTCTACTGTTGTGGCTGTGTTCCTTGTTGTACTCTACTGTACTGTTGTGGCTGTGTTCCTTGTTGTACTATACTGTTGTGGCTGTGTTCCTTGTTGTACTCTACTCTACTGTTGTGGCTGTGTTCCTTGTTGTACTCTACTGTTGTGGCTGTGTTCCTTGTTGTACTATACTCTACTGTTGTGGCTGTATTCCTTGTTGTACTCTACTGTTGTGGCTGTGTTCCTTGTTGTACTCTACTGTTGTGGCTGTGTTCCTTGTTGTACTATACTGTTGTGGCTGTGTTCCTTGTTGTACTCTACTGTTGTGGCTGTGTTCCTTGTTGTACTCTACTGTTGTGGCTGTGTTCCTTGTTGTACTCTACTGTTGTGGCTGTGTTCCTTGTTGTACTCTACTGTTGTGGCTGTATTCCTTGTTGTACTCTACTGTTGTGGCTGTGTTCCTTGTTGTACTATACTGTTGTGGCTGTATTCCTTGTTGTACTATACTGTTGTGGCTGTATTCCTTGTTGTACTATACTGTTGTGGCTGTGTTCCTTGTTGTACTCTACTGTTGTGGCTGTGTTCCTTGTTGTACTCTACTGTTGTGGCTGTATTCCTTGTTGTACTATACTGGTGTGGCTGTATTCCTTGTTGTACTATACTGTTGTGGCTGTGTTCCTTGTTGTACTATACTGTTGTGGCTGTATTCCTTGTTGTACTCTACTGTTGTGGCTGTATTCCTTGTTGTACTCTACTCTACTGTTGTGGCTGTGTTCCTTGTTGTACTATACTGTTGTGGCTGTGTTCCTTGTTGTACTATACTGTTGTGGCTGTGTTCCTTGTTGTACTCTACTCTACTGTTGTGGCTGTGTTCCTTGTTGTACTCTACTGTTGTGGCTGTGTTCCTTGTTGTACTATACTGTTGTGGCTGTATTCCTTGTTGTACTATACTGTTGTGGCTGTGTTCCTTGTTGTACTCTACTCTACTGTTGTGGCTGTGTTCCTTGTTGTACTATACTGTTGTGGCTGTGTTCCTTGTTGTACTCTACTCTACTGTTGTGGCTGTATTCCTTGTTGTACTATACTTTTGTGGCTGTATTCCTTGTTGTACTCAACAGTATAGTACAACAAGGAATACAGCCACAACCCTGCCTATAAGGACATATAAAGTGAAACGTCTTGAGTATCTTATATGACTCAAGTTACACAATGTGGTAAATTGAGCAATCATCCCCATCTCAGTGTGTGTGTGTGTGTGTGTGTGTGTGTGTGTGTGTGTGTGTGTGTGTGTGTGTGTGTGTGTGTGTGTGTGTGTGTGTGTGTGTGTGTGTGTGTGTGTGTGTGTGTGTGTGTGTGTGTGTGTGTGTGTGTGTGTGTGTGAATCACCGTTTTCCTTGCCTGCTTAATGGCATTTGCTTCTCGGTAAAACACAGACTTCAGGTCTCCTGTCCTATCCTGTTATGTGACAGGGCCTTATTAGCTCAGAGACAACAACAGGTAGACACAACTGCCCTGGGGCTGCGAACAATGTGAACATCAACATGCTGACGCAGATATGGACACACACACACAGAGTAGCTGCTGTCTTGACAGGAACTAATGGGGATCCATAATAAACCCCAGGAAGAGTAGCTGCTGCCTTGGCAGGAACTAATGGGGATCCATAATAAACCCCAGGAAGAGTAGCTGCTGTCTTGGCAGGAACTAATGGGGATCCATAATAAACCCCAGGAAGAGTAGCTGCTGTCTTGACAGGAACTAATGGGGATCCATAATAAACCCCAGGAAGAGTAGCTGCTGCTTTGGCAGGAACTAATGGGGATCCATAATAAACCCCCAGGAAGAGTAGCTGCTGCCTTGACAGGAACTAATGGGGATCCATAATAAACCCCAGGAAGAGTAGCTGCTGTCTTGACAGGAACTAATGGGGATCCATAATAAACCCCAGGAAGAGTAGCTGCTGTCTTGGGGGGAACTAATGGGGATCCATAATAAACCCTAGAAAGAGTAGCTGCTGTCTTGACAGGAACTAATGGGGATCCATAATAAACCCTAGGAAGAGTAGCTGCTGTCTTGACAGGAACTAATGGGGATCCATAATAAACCCCAGGAAGAGTAGCTGCTGTCCTGACAGGAACTAATGGGGATCCATAATAAACCCCAGGAAGAGTAGCTGCTGTCTTGGCAGGAACTAATGGGGATCCATAATAAACCCCAGGAAGAGTAACTGCTGCCTTGACAGGAACTAATGGGGATCCATAATAAACCCCAGGAAGAGTAGCTGCTGTCTTGGCAGGAACTAATGGGGATCCATAATAAACCCCAGGAAGAGTAGCTGCTGCCTTGGCAGGAACTAATGGGGATCCATAATAAACCCCAGGAAGAGTAGCTGCTGACTTGGAGGGAACTAATGGGGATCCATAATAAACCCCAGGAAGAGTAGCCGCTGCCTTGACAGGAACTAATGGGGATCCATAACAAACCCCAGGAAGAGTAGCTGCTGCTGGGGGATGATACTGTACACTTGTTTGATACTGTATATCAAGATGATGAGTCTTCTCCTTTGGAGCGAGAGAGAGGAGTTAGAGAGAGAGTCGAAGAAATTGCGAGAGAGAGAGAGAGACAAACAGAGAGAGAGAGAGGGAGAGAGAGACAGAGAGAGAGAGACAGAGAAAGAGAGACAGGAGAGAGAGAGAGAGAGAGAGAGAGAGAGAGAGACAGGGAGAGAGAGAGAAAGAGAGACAGGGAGAGAAAGAGAAAGAGAGACAGGGAGAGAAAGAGAAAGAGAGAGAGAGAGAAAGAGAGACAGGGAGAGAGAGAGAGACAGGGAGAGAGAGACAGAGAGAAAGAGAGACAGGGAGAGAGAAAGAGAGAAAGAGAGACAGGGAGAGAGAGAGAGAGACAGAGAGAGAGACAGAGAGGGAGACAGGGAGAGAGACAGAGAGACAGGGAGAGACAGGGAGAGACAGGGAGAGAGAGACAGAGAGAGACAGAGAGAGAGACAGAGAGAGAGAGAATGTGACAGAGAGAGAGACAGAGAGAGAGACAGAGAGAGAGATTGAAACATGGTATTTATGGTATAAAGGAGATGGAGGAGACAGACCCACTGGTTGCCCTCTAGGTTACAGAGAGCTGGTAGTCCCATCCACCAAACTACCAGGTGTGAAACAGGGAATGGACTCAGGGGGTATGCTAATTTGGTGTACAGCAGACCTAACTCACTCTATGAAATTATTCAAAACAGGAACATTTTACACCTGGATAGAAATTCAAAATAAAAAGTATTGCTTCCTAGACCCCCCCAGTAGATCCCCCATACCATAACGATGACAGCTTTTCCATCTTGGAGAGGGAAATCTATCATTTCCAGGTCCAGGGAAATGTACTAGCCTGTGGTGACTTAAATGCCAGAACTGGACAAGAACCTGACACCCTCAGCACACAGGGGGACAAACACCTACCTGGAGGTGACAGCATCCCCACCCAACCCCAGATGATATACTGAACAAAATGATCAAATACACAAACTAATTCAAATGGGTTATTCTTTAAAGTCTTCAACATTATTCTCAGCTCTGGCATCTTCCCTAATATTTTGGAATCCAAGGCCTGATCATCCCAATCCACAAAATGGAGACAAATTTGACCCAAAAAATACGCGTCAGCAGCCATCTCTGAAAGGTCCTCTGTCATCAACAGCTTCCTCAGTTTCCTCAGTGAAAACAAAATGTCCTGAGCAAATGTCAAATTGCCTTCTTATCAAAATATCGTACGACAGACCACATATTCACCCTGCGCACCCTTATTGACAAACAAACACAAAACAAAAAAAACAAAAGCAAAGTCTTGTTATGCTTTGTTGATTTAAACATTTGGCATGAGAGGTCTGCTATGCAAATAGTTGGAAAGCAGTGTTGGGGTGGGGGGCATATGATTTTATCAAATCAATGTACACTAACAACAAGTGTGCAGTTAAATTTGCTTTAAAACAGACAGATGCATTTCTTCAGGGGCCGTGGGATGAAACAGTGATGCAGTTTCAGGCCCACCCTGTTCAGCATATACACTACATGATCAAAAGTATGCTCTTCAAACATCTCAATACAAAATCATGGGCATTAATATGGATATTAATATTGGTCCCCCTGTTATGCTATAACAGCCTCCACTCTTCTAGGAAGGCTTTCCACTAGATGTTGTAACATTGCTGCTATAACAGCCTCCACTCTCCTGGGAAGGGTTTCCACTAGATGCTTTGTAACATTGCTGCTATAACAGCCTCCACTCTTCTAGGAAGGCTTTCCACTAGATGTTGTAACATTACTGCTATAACAGCCTCCACTCTTCTAGGAAGGCTTTCTACTAGATGTTGGAACATTGCTGCTATAACAGCCTCCACTCTTCTAGGAAGGATTTCCACTAGATGTTGTAACATTGCTGCTATATTGCTGCTATAACAGCCTCCACTCTTCTAGGAAGGCTTTCCACTAGATGTTGGAACATTGCTGTGAGGACTTGCTTCCATTTAGCCACAAGAGCATTAGTGAGGTCGGGCACTGATGTTGGGCGATTAGGCCTGGCTCGCAGTCGGCGTTCCAATTCATCCCAAATGTGTTTGATGGGGTTGAGGTCAGAGCTCTGTACAGGCCAGTCAAGTTCTTCCACATGCATCTCGACAAACCATTTCTGTATGGACCTCGATTTGTGCACAGGGCATTGTCAGGATGAAACAGAAAAGATCCTTCCCCAAATTACGTTCTCCTGGCGTCCGTCAAACCCAGATTGGTCCGTCTGACTGCCAGATGGTGAAGTGTGATTCATCACTCCGGAGAACGTGTTTCCACTGCCCCAGAGTCCAATGGAGGCAAGCTTTTCACCACTCCAGCCGACGCTTGGCATTGCGGATGGTGATGTTAGGCTTGTGTGCGGCTGCTCTGCCATGGAAACCCATTTCATGAAGCTCCCAACAAACAGTTCTTGAGCTGACGTGGCTTCCAGAGGCAGTTTGGAACTCGGTAGTGAGTGTTGCAAACGAGGACAGACGATTTTTACGCGCTACACGCGTCAGCACTCGGCGGTCCCGTTCTGTGAGCATGTGTGGCCTACCACTTCACGTCTGAGCCGTTGTTGCTCCTAGACATTTCCACTTCAGAATAACAGCACTTACAGTTGACCGGGGGGCTGCTCTAGCAGGGCAGAAAGTTGACGAACTGACTTGTTGTCGAGGCGACATCCAATGTTTGTCTATGGAGATTGCGTGGCTGTGTACTCGATTTTATAAACCTGTCAGCAATGGGTGTGGCTGAAATACCCAAATCCACTCATTTGAAGGGCTGTCCACATACTTTTGTATATATAGTGTACGTATATCAATGAATTGGCGAGGGCACAAGAACAGTCCGCAGCACCCGGTCTCCCCCTACAGGACTCAAATGTATACTGGTGGTTCTGTCTCCAACCTAGGAGGGCCTACACCAGCACCTAGATCTTCTGCACAGATTCTGCCAGACTTCGGCTCTAACAGTGAATCTCAGTAAGACCAGAATAATGGTGTTCCAATGAAGGTCCAGCCACAAAGACAACAAAAACAAATTATATGGAGACACTGTTGCCCTGGAGACACTGTTGCCCTGGAGACACTGTTGCCCTGGAGACAATGTTGCGTGCGAAGAAATACACCTACCTCGGCCTTAACATCAACACCACAGGTAAATTCCACAATGTTGTGAACGAGCTGAGAGACAAGGCAAGAAGGGCCTTCTACGCCATCAAAAGGAACATAAAACTCAACATCCCCATTAGGATCTGGCTAAAAATGACTTCAATCAGTTATCAAACCTACTACCACCCCCGATTCACAAAACGGGACGAACACCCAATTGAAATGCAAAACACCAAGTAATGCATGGAGAGCAGAATTGGAACTAGAGCCACTAGTTATCAAAATCCAGAAAAGAGCTGTTAAATTAAGTTGAGGAGTATTTCTGTCAGTAATAAAGCCCTTTAGTGGGGAATAACTCATTCTGATTGGCTGGGCCTGGCTCCCAAGTGGCTGGGCCTGGCTCCCAAGTGGGTGGGCCTATGCCCTCCCAGGCCCACCCATGGCTGCACCCCTGCCCAGTCAGGTGAAATCCATAGATTAGACTAATTTCAATTAAACTAATTTATTTCAATTGACTTATTTCCTTTTATGAAATGTAACTCAGTAAAAATCTTTAAAATTGTTGCATGTTGCGTTTATATTTTTGTATTTGACACACTGGAAAGAATCAACCAGAGATAAACAGAGAGAACATAGTGGCAGAATATTTCACCACTGTGACCATAAATTAAGGAAATCTTTGACTATGTACAGACTCAGTGATTATAGCCTTGCTATTGAGAAAGGCCGCCGTAGGCAGACATGGCTCTCAAGAGAATACAGGCTATGTGCTCACTGCCCACAAAATGAGGTGGAAACTGAGCTGCACTTCCAACAATCAACCAGTTGTCTAAATTGCTCAAAGGTGCATCTCATGAAGAATCAATTGGCAAGCATATATAGACAGACCACAACACAGAGTTGCAATTTTCCAATAATGGATGGACCAGGAAACGAACAGGGTCAACAGCCAAGAGGAGGAAGAAGAGGAGCAAGGATGCGTGGTGGAAGGCAAAACAGAGGAAGAGGCAGAAGAGGACATAGGCGCATATCTGATGACATAAGGGCCACTATTGTAGACCATGTTGTCAATCATGGCCTTACAATGGCTGAGGCGGGTCGAAGGGTGCAGCCGAATATTAGGAGATCAACAGTGTCCTCAATAGTTCAAACGTTTCGAAGAGAGAACAGTGTACAGTTACTGTATATAAGCAGTATACTGTATACTTCCTACAATGCTTCATATTACAGTAGTCCACTGTTACTGTATATAAGCAGTATACTGTATACTTCCTACAATGATTCATATTACAGTAGTCCACTGTTACTGTATATAAGCAGTATACTGTATACTTCCTACAATGATTCATATTACAGTAGTCCACTTGTATTTCACAGCATACAGAAATACACTCTATACAGATACACACTGCACCTTACATGCACCAACCTGTATGTTTTACAGTAAAATGTGTGTTCGCATAGTTTTTGTCTATGTGAAAGTGTGCGATGCATCACTGCATTTTTCCCCACATAGGACTGCAAGATTACCTCAAACCGGTGGCAGAGGACGCCTTTTCACACCTCAACAGGAGGAGGCTATTTGCACCATGGTCCGAGGAAACAATGCCATGAGACTCAGGGAAATACAAAGGACCATTATAGAAGACAACGATGTCTTTGAAAACATCCATACGGTTCGCATCTCAACCATCGACAGGGTGCTGCATAGAAACCAGATGAGTATGAAACAGCTGTACCGTGTACCATTCCAAAGGAATGAGGACAGAGTTAAGGAGCTACGGTACCCGTATGTACAGGTAAAACATATATCTATGTAACTACTTTATAGCAACATTTTATAGTGATACATAGTACAGTAAGCATAAACTGCACACATTTCCATTGCTGTGGAAGGAACATGCAATATATGTACATTTTATGTCACTCTTCCTTACCAAAACAAATTCAACTTTGTGTTCTGGGATATAGCGTATAATGGAGTTGGAATCAAGTGAACCCTCTCACAACTTTGTATACGTGGATGAGGCTGGCTTCAACCTGACCAAATGCAGAAGGCGAGGTCGGAATATCATCGGTCACAGAGCTACTGTGGATTTGCCAGGCCAACGGGGAGGAAATATCACCATGTGTGCTGCTATTTCGGAGCATGGTGTCCTAACCCATATCCCCCTTATAGGGCCATACAACACCCAGCATCTACTCAACCTTTTAGAGATTCTCTACAGGGCTCTCATCCCTGATGATGAGAGGGGTCTGTTTAGAGAGGATTTGCCAAAGTATGTGGTCATTTGTGATAATGTGAGTTTCCATCGATCAAACATCATAAGGCAATGGTTTGTGACCCACCCGAGGATGCTCATAGAATTCCTCCCACCTCATTCACCATTCCTTAACCCAGAGGGCGGCAGCGTAGCTTAGTGGTTAGAGCGTTGGACTAGTATCCGGAAGGTTGCGAGTTCAAACCCCAGAGCTGACAAGGTACAAATCTGTCGTTCTGCCCCTGAACAGGCAGTTAACCCACTGTTCCCAGGCCGTCATTGAAAATAAGAATGTGTTCTTAACTGACTTGCCTGGTTAAATAAAGGTACAATTTTAAAAAATTAAAAAAGATTGAGGAGTTCTTTTCAGCATGGAGGTGGAAGATGTACGATCGTCAGCCACACACACAGAGGACCCTGCTGGCTGCAATGGATGCAGCATGTGAGGACATCACAGTAGACGCCTGCAGAGGATGGATAAGGCATTCCAAAAGATTCTTTCCATGTTGCATTGGAAGGGAAAATATCCGGTGTGATGTGGATGAGAATATGTGGGCCGACAGACAGGAACGTCTGTGCCTTAGGGGTGGTTTCCTGTGTTTCTTTCTAATTTAGTTGTTTTTCCCTTTGTGCCCCTTGGGTTGTCCAGTCTCTTTCAATCAATAACCCACATACAGTAATATGTAAATAGCACTGTTAAAATTGATATATGCCATAGAAGTGCAGCCTTGTGCATTTTCAATACCGTAACTGTCATCCAAACTGTAGCCTAAGTTTACATCAGGTAATACTGTCAAAGTACACAGTTACATTGACAACATGCCTAAACATTTTGACGACCTCGTTCGTGAACAATGACTCAATGACTTATCATTCTGATAACACTGACATGATCATTGGCATGAATATTTACTTTTGAGAGATGTACTAAGGATTTTTAGTGACTGACTAGCTTTAGAAACACATCTATTGTATATTGCAGTTTGTACAAATTGTTCTGAGAAATGCACTTATTATTTTGCACATGTTAGGGATGATGTGAAAAATGCACCAAAGCGACTGAGAAAAACTGTAAAACACTGTATGTATATATATATGACATTTGTAATGTCTTTATTGTTTTGAAACTTCTGTATGTGTAATGTTTACTATTAATTGTTATTGTTTATTTCACTTTATATATTATCTACCTCACTTGCTTTGGCAATGTTAACACATGATTCCCATGCCAATAAAACCTTTGAATTGAAATTGAATTGACAGAGAGAGAACGAGAGAGACAGAGAGAGAGAGAGAGACAGAGAGAGACAGAGAGAGAGACAGAGAGAGAGAGAGAGAGACAGAGAGAGAGAGAGAGAGAGAGAGAGAGAGACAGAGAGAGACAGAGAGAGAGAGAGAGACAGAGAGAGAGAGACAGAGAGAGAGACAGAGAGAGAGAGACAGAGAGAGAGACAGAGAGAGAGAGAGAGAGAGACAGAGAGAGAGACAGAGAGAGAGAGACAGAGAGAGAGACAGAGAGAGAGAGAGAGAGAGAGAGAGAGAGAGAGAGAGACAGAGAGAGAGACAGAGAGAGAGAGAGAGAGAGACAGAGAGAGAGAGACAGAGAGAGAGACAGAGAGAGAGAGACAGAGAGAGAGACAGATAGAGTCTTAATCTGGGTTGCTTGTCTCTAATTGGAGGGGGAAAGATCTGTTGGCAGGTGGGAAGCAAGTAATGGGACATGGTGGGAACAGATCTCCCAGGGGTTGTTGGGAAAAGAGTCTAAGAGTGACTCCCAATGGTAATGGGGTGCCATTTAGGAAACAGAGTCTAAGCCCTGATATTCCAGCTCCCCTCCACTCTGAGTAGGCCTCCCATGCGGCTTGTTGATGTATACCTGAAGGAGGCTCACCTGAGCTGGGACTGAGATCCTAGTGGCTGGGGGGCTGGGGGACTGGGATATACCTGAGCTAGGGCTGGGGGCTGGGATATACCTGAGCTAGGGCTGGGGGACTGGGATATACCTGAGCTAGGGCTGAGGGGACTGGGATATACCTGAGCTAGGGCTGGGGCTGGGGGACTGGGATATACCTGAGCTACTGGGATATACCTGAGCTAGGGCTGGGGGACTGGGGGCTGGGATATACCTGAGCTAGGGCTGGGGCTGGGGATATACCTGAGCTAGGGCTGGGGGACTGGGGGACTGGGATATACCTGAGCTAGGGCTGGGGGACTGGGACATACCTGGGGACTGGGGGCTGGGACTGGGATACCTGAGCTAGGGCTGGGGGACTGGGGGACTGGGGGACTGGGATATACCTGAGCTAGGGCTGGGGGACTGGGACTATACCTGAGCTAGGGCTGGGGGACTGGGGGACTGGGATATACCTGAGCTAGGGCTGGGGGCTGGGGACTGGGATATACCTGAGCTGGGCTGGGGGACTGGGATATACCTGAGCTAGGGCTGGGGGCTGGGGGACTGGGATATACCTGAGCTAGGGCTGGGGGACTGGGATATACCTGAGCTAGGGCTGGGGACTGGGATATACCTGAGCTAGGGCTGGGGGACTGGGGGACTGGGATATACCTGAGCTAGGGCTGGGGCTGGGGGACTGGGATATACCTGAGCTAGGGCTGGGGGACTGGGGAGGGCTGGGGGACTGGGGACTGGGATATACCTGAGCTAGGGCTGGGGGCTGGGGGACTGGGATATACCTGAGCTAGGGCTGGGGGCTGGGGGACTGGGGACTGGGATATACCTGAGCTGGGCTGGGGGACTGGGGGATATACCTGAGCTAGGGCTGGGGGACTGGGGGACTGGGGGCTGGGGGGGGGACTGGGATATACCTGAGCTACTGGGGGCTGGGGGACTGGGACATACCTGAGCTAGGGCTGGGGGGGGAGCTGCTGGGGGACTGGGATATACCTGAGCTAGGGCTGGGGGCTGGGGACTGGGATATACCTGAGCTACTGGGGACTGGGATATACCTGAGCTGGGGGCTGGGGACTGGGAGCTATACCTGGGATATGAGCTAGGGCTGGGGGACTGGGATATACCTGAGCTAGGGGGCTGGGGGACTGGGGGACTGGGATATACCTGAGCTAGGGCTGGGGACTGGGATATACCTGAGCTAGGGCTGGGGGACTGGGGGATATACCTGAGACTGGGATATACCTGAGGGGCTGGGGGACTGGGATATACCTGAGCTAGGCTAGGGCTGGGGACTGGGATATACCTGAGCTAGGGCTGGGGGACTGGGGGATATACCTGAGCTAGGGCTGGGGACTGGGATATACCTGAGCTAGGGCTAGGGGACTGGGGGACTGGGATATACCTGAGCTGGGCTGGGGACTGGGGAGCTGGGACTATACCTGAGCTAGGGCTGGGGGACTGGGGGACTGGGATATACCTGAGCTAGGGCTGGGGGACTGGGGGACTGGGATATACCTGAGCTAGGGCTGGGGGGACTGGGATGGGATACCTGAGCTAGGGCTGGGGGCTGGGATATACCGAGCTAGGGCTGGGGGGGGACTGGGATATACCTGGGGGAGCTGAGGGCTGGGGGACTGGGATATACCTGGCTAGGGCTGGGGGATATACCTGAGCTAGGGCTGGGGACTGGGGGACTGGGATATACCTGAGCTAGGGCTGGGGGGGACTGGGGACTGGGATATACCTGAGCTAGGGCTGGGGGACTGGGGGACTGGGATATACCTGAGCTAGGGCTGGGGGGGACTGGGGACTGGGATATACCTGAGCTAGGGCTGGGGGACTGGGGGACTGCTGGGGGACTGGGATATACCTGAGCTAGGGCTGGGGGCTGGGGGACTGGGGACTGGGATATACCTGAGCTAGGGCTGGGGGACTGGGATATACCTGAGGGGCTAGGGGGGAATGGGGGAGGGCTGGGGGATGGGATACCTGAGCTAGGGCTGGGGGACTGGGATATACCTGAGCTAGGGACTGGGGGAGCTGGGGCTGGGGGACTGGGATATACCTGAGCTGGTGCTGGGGGGGGACTGGGGACTGGGATATACCTGAGCTAGGGCTAGGGGACTGGGGACTGGGATATACCTGAGCTAGGGCTAGGGGACTGGGGACTGGGATATACCTGAGCTACCTGAGCTGGGGCTGGGGACTGGGATATACTGGCTGGGGACTGGGGGCTGGGATATACCTGAGCTAGGGCTGGGGGAACTGGGACTGGGATATACCTGAGCTAGGGCTGGGGGCTGGGATAGCTACCTGAGCTAGGGCTGGGGGGGGGACTGGGATATACCTGGGGGACTGGGAGCTATGGCTGGGGGACTGGGGACTGGGATATACCTGAGCTAGGGCTGGGGGCTGGGGGGGACTGGGGGACTGGGGGTGATATACCTGAGCTAAGGCTGGGGGGGGACTGGGGACTGGGATACCTGACCTGAGCTAGGGCTGGGGGCTGGGGGGACTGGGATATACCTGAGCTAGGGCTGGGGGACTGGGGAGGGCATACCTGAGCTAGGGCTGGGGGACTGGGAGCTATACCTGGAGGGCTGGGATATACCTGAGCTAGGGCTGGGGGACTGGGATATACCTGAGCTATGGCTGGGGGACTGGGATATACCTGAGCTAGGTCTGGGGGACTGGGATATACCTGAGCTAGGGCTGGGGGACTGGGATATACCTGAGCTAGGCTGGGGGCTGGGGGACTAGGGGGGGTGGGATATACCTGAGCTAGGGCTGGGGGACTGGGGGTGGGATATACCTGAGCTAGGGCTGGGGGACTGGGGACTGGGATATACCTGAGCTGGGGGACTGGGGGGACTGGGGACTGGGGGGATATACCTGAGCTAGGGCTGGGGTTTGGGGGACTGGGATATACCTGAGCTAGGGCTGGGGGACTGGGGGTGGGATATACCTGAGCTAGGGCTGGGGACTGGGGACTGGGGATATACCTGAGCTAGGGCTGGGGGACTGGGGGGATATACCTGAGCTGGGCTAGGGACTGGGGGCTGGGATATACCTGAGCTAGGGCTAGGGGACTGGGGGGGATATACCTGAGCTGGTGCTGGGGGACTGGGATATACCTGAGCTAGGGCTGGGGCTGGGGGACTGGGATATACCTGAGCTAGGGCTGGGGGACTGGGATATACCTGAGCTAGGGCTGGGGGAACTGGGGACTGGGATATACCTGAGCTAGGGCTGGGGGGGCTGGGGGACTGGGATATACCTGGGGGACTGGGAGCTAGGGCTGGGGGACTGGGATATACCCTGAGAGCTAGGGCTGGGGACTGGGGACTGGGATATACCTGAGCTAGGGCTGGGGGACTGGGATATACCTGAGCTAGGGCTGGGGGACTGGGGACTGGGATATACTAGGGCTGGGGGACTGGGGCTGGTGCTGGGGGACTGGGGACTGGGATATACCTGAGCTAGGGCTGGGGGACTGGGATATACCTGAGCTAGGGCTGGGGGGCTGGGACATACCTGAGCTAGGGCTGGGGGACTGGGGACATACCTGAGCTAGCTAGGGCTGGTGGACTGGGATATACCTGAGAGCTAGAGCTAGGGGACTTTCAAATTCCTTTCAAATGGTACCAAGAATATGCATATCCTTGCTTCAGGGCCTGAGCTACAGGCAGTTAGATATGGGTATGTCATGGGGGACTGGGGACTGGGAAAATTTAAAAAGGGGCAGATCCTTATTTAAGGTCAAAACTAAAATACCACCTATGCAGGATTTAACAATTGAACTCACCCTAGGGTCTACCCAATGGCAGGTCAATATTCTACTGACCTAGTACACAGCAAGGGACTCTTCCTCAAACTCAGCGGTGGGGCTGGGGGACTGGGGCCTTGAGCAGTGGGGTTTGGGGGTGGGATATCCCCAAAGTCGAGTGCCTCTGCTCCCTCACCCTGGGAACCAATAAACCTGGTGCCTTTTCAGGATCGTCCGGGCAAGAGTTTCAACCTCAGCACACTGAATGGGCTGCCCTGGGATATACCCCTGGGCTGGGGCTTAGTCCCTCGTAGGGCTGGGGACTGGGATATACCTGAGCTTAGAGGGGACTTTGGGGGACTGGGATATGACTCCTACCAAGGGCTGGGGGACACTCAGTACCTATAGCTGGGTCTCAGGCTCCTTTATACCAACAACTCAGGTTCCCGACAGACTAACTAACCAGATGCTAAAATTACGCATATACCCCCTCCCCCCTTGGGTATGCCTGAGCCTGGGGACTGGACGGAGATCTTGTGGGCTAGGGCTGGGGGACTGGGGACATACCGGCCTTGTCTCAGGATGGTAAATTGGTGGTTGAAGATATCCCTCTAGTGGTGTGGGGGCTGTGCTTTGGCAAAGTGGGTGGGGTTATATTCTTCCTGTTTGGCCCTGTCTGGGGTGTCATCGGATGGGGCCACAGTGTCTCCTGACCCCTCCTGTCTCAGCCTCCAGTATTTATGCTGCAGTAGTTTATGTGTCGGGGGCTGGGGTCAGTTTGTTATATCTGGTGTACTTCTCCTGTCCTATCCGGTGTCCTGTGTGAATTTAAGTATGCTCTCTCTAATTCTCTCTTTCTCTCTTTCTTTCTCTCTGAGCTCTGGGGGAGGACCTGAGCTCTAGGACCATACCTCAGGACTACCGCATGATGACTCCTTGCTGTCTCCAGTCCACCTGGTCGTGCTGCTGCTCCAGTGTCAACTGTTCTGCCTGTGATTATTATTATTTGACCATGCTGGTCATTTATGAACATTTGAACATCTTGGCCATGTTCTGTTATAATCTCCACCCGGCACAGCCAGAAGTGGACTGGCCACCCCACATAGCCTGGTTCCTCTCTAGGTTCCTTCCTAGGTTTTGGCCTTTCTAGGGAGTTTTTCCTAGCCACCGTGCTTCTACACCTGCATTGTTTGCTGTTTGGGGTTTTAGGCTGGGTTTCTGTACAGCACTTTGAGATATCAGCTGATGTACGAAGGGCTATATAAATACATTTGATTTGATGTGATCAAGTCTATTTCAGAAACCTAGAGAAAAGCACTGGTATAACTCATTGATGACACAGGGTTTCAGAACAATAAAGCAAGTTTATTCCAGAAACAGCCATAAAAAAATCCCAGATCAATCAACCAATCACAAATCAATATCACAAATCAACCAATCACAAATCAATATCACAAATCAACCACTCACAAATCAACCAATCACAAATCAATATCACAAATCAACCAATCACAAATCAACCAATCACAAATCAATATCACAAATCAACCAATCACAAATCAATTTCACAAATCAACCAATCACAAATCAATATCACAAATCAACCAATCACAAATCAATATGACAAATCAACCAATCACAAATCAATATCACAAATCAACCAATCACAAATCAATATCACAAATCAACCAATCACAAATCAATATCACAAATCAACCAATCACAAATCAATATCACAAATCAACCAATCACAAATCAATATCACAAATCAACCAATCACAAATCAATATCACAAATCAATATCACAAATCAACCAATCACAAATCAATATCACAAATCAACCAATCACAAATCAATATCACAAATCAATGATAAGATCAAATCAACCATTAATTAACTTTATAGATGCCTCCAGCGCCCTTTAACTAAACCATTAGTGGGATGTGCCAATAAAATGTTATTTGTCGATCACAATTTTATCAGAAGCACAATATTTCAAAACAATAATAACAAGAAAAACCTTCTACAATTTATAAACATCTCTTTGTCTCCCCCTCAAGATGATCAAGATGACCTTCTGTCAATGAGGTCACCTTAACGATTCCTCCGAGAATGTTACTTTAACCAAGTAGAATAAAAACCTAAAAATATCTCAAGCTAAAAAGCGAAAGCAAAAATCTTGTTCCAGCAGTCGACAGGTTCTTCCAGCTCAAAGAGAGTCCTTTCTACCATCAGTCTTCCTGTCTGCTAACTCATTGTGGCTAACAGTCTTCCTGTCTGCTAACTCCTTGTGGCTAACAGTCTTCCTGTCTGCTAACTCATTGTGGCTAACAGTCTTCCTGTCTGCTAACTCATTGTGGCTAACAGTCTTCCTGTCTGCTAACTCATTGTGGCTAACAGTCTTCCTGTCTGCTAACTCATTGTGGCTAACAGTCTTTCTGTCTGCTAACTCATTGTGGTTAACAGTCTTCCTGTATGCTAACTCATTGTGGCTAACAGTCTTCCTGTCTGCTAACTCATTGTGGCTAACAGTCTTCCTGTCTGCTAACTCATTGTGGCTAACTCCTGCTCCAATGATGCATTAACACCTAATACGGCATTTGCTCATGAGGTACATTTTCAGCACCAACTAACCCCCCACCTCCTGCCTGGCTGTTCTGACCTGTGGATTTACAACTCAAGCTAGAAACCTCTATTACTGCACTACTTTAATCCTCCTTTCATATTTCCCAATGTTTTCAACTTTCAACATTTAACCTATTTAACCTTTAATGATCATTTCAATAAACTTCATTCCCAATTAATTTCTTCTCTTTTTTTCTTATTTTATTTAAATAAATGTAAATTCTCTTATCGATGTTCATTCTTCTTTATGCTCTGTGTGTGAATGAAAGTGAAACTACTTCATGAGTGTGTGTGTGTGTGTGTGTGTGTGTGTGTGTGTGTGTGTGTGTGTGTATGCAAGTGGGGCCTTCCTACCCAGGCCTTCTGTCACTAAAATGTCACAAAAAATTGGGTCCCTATATAGTGGTCCTATATAGTGGTCCCTATATCTATAACTCAGCAGTTGTATAGTGGCTCTGATATTTACAGCTGACAGACATCTTTCCTTCCTCTTGCAGTGGGAATTGGGACTTCAGTACAACCTCCTCCAGTCTTCAACATCCTCTTCTTCCTCAGGAGAGAATCTGCAGAGGGGGTCAGGTTGTCCAGTGGTCTCCTTCCTGGCTTCCAGCATGGCTCTGTTGGTCTTCCATCAGGAGAGAATGGGGCTGGTGGCAGCAGCAGTTCCCTTGTACAGCCTAGACTCCAATAGGGAAACAACAAAGGGTTGAATTAGCTGTGTTGCTGCTGGGCTAGAATACAATGTAAAGGAATACCACTGGTCTACTCTAAAGGTTAGAGGTTAGGGTTGTTTTAGGAAGGGACACCTTACCAGGCACACTGAGGCTCAGGTAGAGGGAACACAGCAGTTGGTTCAGGTCAAGGCCATCCCTCATGCAGCGATCCCATTGGTTATAGACGTGGACCACACCCAGGCCTGGACTCATAGCACGTCTCTGAATCAGCCCTCTCATCCTCTCCAACACTGGTTCCTCCTCTATAAACCCCGATACACAAGAAGTGGAGGAGTCATTGGCTGCACTTCACACACTTTATTTATAAATTCCAAGTTGTGTGTGGCTGTGTGTGTGTTTTCATTCATATTCTGGTCCATACCTCTCTGGCTCTTCCTCTGTCTGCAGAGCTCTCCGAACACAAGTCCTAGTAGCAGGGCCTGCAGGAGAGGACGGTCTGGTTGGGGATGGGCGTGCCTCAGCCAGTAGTAGGTAACAGCCACAGGAAGTCCCAGATGAGGTGGGACACCATTCAAAGTGGACTGGGACACACCAACGGTCTCCAAAAATACCTCAAGCCGCTCAAAATATGGAGTCTAAGAAACAGAACAAGAGAATGAGAATTAATTTCAGAATCAACAGCAGTATGTTTATATTATACTGTATACTACATCACATGTAAACATACCTGATATACTGTATACTATATCACTGTCTACATACCTGATATACTGTATACATATACATACTATATATAACTGTATACTATATCACATGTATACATACCTGATATACTGTATACTATATCACATGTATATATAACTTATATACTGTATACTATATCCCATGTATATATAACTTATAACTGTATACTATATCACATGTATATATAACTTATATACTGTATACTATATCACATGTGACATACCTGATCCAGTGTGTCCAGCTGCAGTCGTTGTGCAGCACTGGGCAGGATGGCTGTAACCTTGCTGCTGGTCAGGTTCTTCCCTTCCCTGTCATACTCCTCCACTTCCCTCCCTTCACCCAGCAGCAGCCCGTAGAATACCTGCCGTATGGGCCGAGAGGTGATGTTCCCACTGGGTAAGCTGTGATCTTCCACTTGGATACCCTGTATCACTGGCCTCCGCTGCAGAATGTATATCATGTAGGGGGGAAGTGTCCCCTTCGTCAACGGCAGCAGGGTCCAGTCTGGAAGGACACTCAGATGGTTTGGGAGAAGGCCGGGAACAGGAGCCTTGCCATCATTGAAGAAATGCTCCAGGCATTCGGGTTGAATCTGGTATGTTTCTATGCCCTGAGAGAGGGCCTGGAGGGCAGCATCCATGTTGTTTTACCATGACCAATGAGGAGAGGCACATTGTCCAAGGCCTCCTGCTTCTCCTGAAACTGGCCAGCCATTTCAGCAACTTGTTGAAAAAGACAACCCCTTCCCAAGCACAAAAAAAAAAACATATATATATAATATATATAAAATATATATATATATATTTTTATATATGAAATATATATATCATGAATATAAGTTTTATATCTTTATGTTTGAATGAAAGCAGGCATTGAATATCCCTTTGACCATCAATTACACCAGTTATTAATTACACTTCGGATGGTGTATCAATACACCCAGTTACTACAAAGATACGGGTATCCTTCCTAACTCAGTTGCCAGAGAGGAAGGAAACCGCTCAGGGATTTCACCTTGAGGTCAATGGTGACGTTAATGACTGTGATAGGAGAAAACTGAGGATGGATCAACAACATTGTAGTTATTCCACAATACTAACCTAATTGACAGAGTGAAAAGAAGGAAGCCTGTACAGCAGGCTGGAGATCCCTCCAACCTTTTCTAGCATGACAGCTACATAAAGAAAATGGATTGTCACGAGCTACTCATTTTTTAAAATAGCTTTCAAATCGTCAAATTCTTCTCCTCTCCTCAACCCTGCAACTCTTCCCCTGTTCCTTGTACAAGAGATGTGTTTTCTGGTCAAATATAGTGTTATAATATATATATATATAATATTATGGGGTATTGTGATGTCATTATGGGGTATTGTGATGTCATTATGGGGTATTGTGATGTCATTATGGGGTATTGTGGTATTGTTATAATATATATATATATATAATATAGTGTTTATAATAGTCAAATAACAACTCTAAGGGGGCCTATAAAATGTTATTTTGAATTATTCCAAATTCTGTTTTTTACTCTCAATATTACAATTATTCAGAGAGAAAAACAACGTAAATTGATGTTCTGAGTCCATGTCAATGCTTAAATCACATCAACAGAAAAAATGTAGAGGTCTGAAAAAAATGCTAACAAATGTAAAAAAAAATATGTAATCTGTAATGGAAAATCTACATAGGCTACAGAGGCCCATTATCAGCAACCATCACTCCTGTGTTTCAATGGCACGTTGTGTTAGCTAATCCAAGTTTATCATTTTAAAAGGCTAATTGATCATTAGAAAACCCTTTCGCCATTATGTTAGAAGAGTTGAAAACTGTTGTACTGATTAAAGAAGCAATAAAACTGGCTTTCTTTAGACTAGTTGAGTATCTGGAGCATCAGCATTTGTGAGTTCGATTACAGGCTCAAAATGGCCAGAAACTTGTCAGCCTATCCTTTTTCTGAGAAATTAAGACTATTCCATGCGAGAAATTGCCAAGAAACTGAAGATCTCGTACAACGCTGTGTACTACTCCCCTTCACAGAACAGCACAAACTGGCTCTAACCAGAATATAAATGTTTAAATTCATGGTCAGACAACACAAAGAAAGAATGGTACCTAAAAAGGAGGAGGAATGTTTATATTATATAAAACGTTTTCTATTCCATCTGACTTGGAAATGAAACATCGTAATAGACAAGCTGCTGCACACAATTTGTAAAAACGGGTTGGGTTGTTTGTTCTCTGGATCTGGAACCCAAAACTGGTTGAGTTGGTTGGTAAGGGCAGGTATAAGCTACGGACAATGAACACAATCACATTTTATCAATGGAAATTTTGAATGCACAGAAATACCGTCACAAGATTCCGAGGCCCAATGTCGTGCCATTCATCTGCCCCCATCACCTCATGTTACTTGTTGGTAGGTGATCAAATACTTATGTCATGCAATAAAATGCAAATTAATTACTTAAAAATCATACAATGTGATTTTCTGGATTGTTGTTTTAGGTTCCGTCTCCCACAGTTGAAGTATACGTACGATAAAAAAATTACAGACCTCTACATGCTTTGTAAGTAGGAAAACCTGCAACATCGGCAGTCTATCAAATACTTGTTCTCCCCACTGTATCTATATCATTATTTGTTAACTAGGCAGGTCAGTTCGGGAAACTAATTCTTATTTACAATGACGGCCTAGGAACAGTGGGTTAACTGTGTTGTTAAGGGGCAGAACGACAGATTTTTTTCACCTTGTCAGCTCGGGAATTCGATCTAGCAAGCTTTTGGTTACTGACCCAACGCTCTAATCACTAGGCTACCTGCCGTCCCTACACTCTGACCACTAGGCTACCTGCCGTCCCTACACTCTAACCACTAGGCTACCTGCCGTCCCTACACTCTAACCACTAGGCTACCTGACGCCCCTACACTATAACCACTAGGCTACCTGCCGTTCCTACACTCTAACCACTAGATGACCTGCCGTCCCTACACTCTAACCACTAGGCTACCTGCCGTCCCTACACTATAACCACTAGGCTACCTGCCGTCCCTACACTCTAACCACTAGATGACCTGCCGTCCCTACACTCTAACCACTAGGCTACCTGCCATCCCTACACTCTAACCACTAGACGACCTGAATGCATCTGTAGTAGTTATGTTTACTTCGGTATACGCGAAATATGTTCAAACTTACCGTGCTTCCAATTCGGTTCCATCGACAAGCTGTCTTCCCACCTGATGTGAAAGCCCATCTTATACAAGTTGACATAGTCGTTTCCTGCGATGGCACCGAAGACTGGGAGAAGCTGTCTGTTGATGTTGAAGTGTCTGCAGAAGCTTGTTGTGGTGTACCGCTTGCAGGGAATGTAATTTTGAGAACTCCAGCGTTGCACTGACGCGTTCTGCCACTGAAAATGGTAGAAAGGCAGATATCCTGCCTGGATGTCAAAAATATAAAAGTCATTGTCATTGGACAAGACCGGACACTTCCACTTTTGAGCCAGTGAGGCTATTTCTTGGTCTGCCTCAGAAAGGGCCTGTGCGAACGGGACCCCTAAGCTGGAGAGAACCTGTTTAAAGACTTGTCTGGCAAGGGTTGGTATTAACCTGGCCCCTCGAAGCCCCTTGGACCACTTGTTGGCTGTGTCGATCTTTGATTCAGCTCGTTTTCTGACAGTTTCAAACTTTTTGTCGGTGGGGTCGGAGCCTCCATCTATAATCACATAAGGTTCAATGCTACAATCTCTCAGCGCCTTGAAGAACTTGCAGACCTGGTCCTCAAATACATCATAATCCCCTCCATGCTGCTGATCACATGAGGTCAAATAAAGAGAGTGGTAGATATTACAACCATCTATGACTACCTTGCTGTTTCTGAAATTATCATTTGTTAAAATCTCTCCATGGTCACCTATAAAGTTGGCCAAACCCTTGATACCCATGATGAGATCCTTCTAGGATATGATGTCTCTCGAAGTGAGGAGGTTCAGTCACAGGACTATTTATAGGATCATTACAAAGGAAGGGTTTACATTTCGTTAAGTTTCCCTTTCAATACGTCATCTCCCTAATCTCTGTATGGTCACTTGCTGAGCAGGTCTAGACTAGTTTATGGGAAATCATATATGAAAATAATACAGTCGGAAATGGGTTACTACTGTGGTGGTGGTGTGGGCTACCATGGTGGTGGTGGTGTGGGCTACCATGGTGGTGATGGTGTGGGCTACCATGGTGGTGGTCCATGGTGGTGATGTGGGCTACCATGGTGGTGGTGTGGGCTACCATGGTGGTGGTGGTGTGGGCTACCATGGTGGTGATGTGGGCTACCATGGTGGTGGTGGTGTGGGCTACCATGGTGGTGGTGGTGTGGGCTACCATGGTGGTGGTGGTGTGGGCTACCATGGTGGTGGTGGTGTGGGCTACCATGGTGGTGGTGGTGTGGGCTACCATGGTGGTGGTGGTGTGGGCTACCATGGTGGTGATGTGGGCTACCATGGTGGTGGTGGTGTGGGCTACCATGGTGGTGGTGTGGGCTACCATGGTGGTGGTGTGGGCTACCATGGTGGTGGTGTGGGCTACCATGGTGGTGGTGGTGTGGGCTACCATGGTGGTGATGTGGGCTACCATGGTGGTGGTGTGGGCTACCATGGTGGTGGTGTGGGCTACCATGGTGGTGATGTGGGCTACCATGGTGGTGGTGGTGTGGGCTACCATGGTGGTGGTGTGGGCTACCATGGTGGTGGTGTGGGCTACCATGGTGGTGGTTGTGTGGGCTACCATGGTGGTGATGTGGGCTACCATGGTGGTGGTGTGGGCTACCATGGTGGTGGTGTGGGCTACCATGGTGGTGGTGGTGTGGGCTACCATGGTGGTGGTGGTGTGGGCTACCATGGTGGTGGTGGTGTGGGCTACCATGGTGGTGGTGTGGGCTACCATGGTGGTGGTGGTGTGGGCTACCATGGTGGTGGTGGTGTGGGCTACCATGGTGGTGGTGGTGTGGGCTACCATGGTGGTGGTGGTGTGGGCTACCATGGTGGTGGTGGTGTGGGCTACCATGGTGGTGGTGGTGTGGGCTACCATGGTGGTGGTGGTGTGGGCTACCATGGTGGTGGTGGTATGGGCTACCATGGTGATGGTGTGGGCTACCATGGTGGTGGTGGTGTGAGCTACCATGGTGGTGGTGTGAGCTACCATGGTGGTGGTGTGGGCTACCATGGTGGTGGTGGTGTGGGCTACCATGGTGGTGGTGTGGCCACCATGGTGGTGGTGGTGTGGGCTACCATGGTGGTGGTGGTGTGGGCTACCATGGTGGTGGTGGTGTGGGCTACCATGGTGGTGGTGGTGTGGGCTACCATGGTGGTGGTGTGGGCTACCATGGTGGTGTGGGCTACCATGGTGGTGGTGTGGGCTACCATGGTGGTGGTGGTGTGGGCTACCATGGTGGTGGTGGTGTGGGCTACCATGGTGGTGGTGGTGTGGGCTACCATGGTGGTGGTGGTGTGGGCTACCATGGTGGTGGTGTGGGCTACCATGGTGGTGGTGTGGGCTACCATGGTGGTGGTGGTGTGGGCTACCATGGTGGTGGTGGTGTGGGCTACCATGGTGGTGGTGTGGGCTACTAGTTACATTGCAGGAAGACATGGAGTAACAGGTAAAACGTTTAAATGTGTATTCAGTTCAAATACAAGAGGGGAGCTCTGGTTTAGCAGGTGAATGGAGAAGAAGCTCGTGGACAATGCTCCTACGTATTAGTTAATTTTGCCAAATATGAACTTTGCGTTACACTTTCTTACATATCATGTTTGATTGGTGAGTTCGTAAGTTACCTTTTTGATTCAAATGTCACACGACCTGAGGAGCAGAAGACCTAGCAGGCAGTTACATTTGGGCACGCTTTTCATCCAGAATTCGAGGCGGGTGGACTGAGGTAGGGCGGAGAGGTAGGGAAGGGACTAGGGGGGTTTGGTGGAGGTGTTGAATGGAGGGAAGGATATGGTCAAATCCTTGATGTATATTATGTACAACTTTAATAAAAATATACACAAAAATATAAAAATACAGGAGGACATGGAGTGAAGAGTTTCAGTCACATGACTATTAACAGAGTCATTACAATGGATGGGTTTCTCTGTTTGTTAAGTTTCCCTTTCCCGAAAACCTAACAGGCAAACGCCCTGGATGAGGGATGCAAACAGTGCTCATCAAACATTATCACGTAGACACTGTCAGGTAACTGACTTACATGGTCTAGTTTTCTGTTCTATTGTATTTGGACATGAAACCCCCATAACTGATAAACTGCTACAAACTATAAAAAAAAAAAAGTTGGGTTGGTTGGAAAAGGCCTGTATTTAGTTTAGATTAATGGTGGTGGTGGTGGTGGTGTGGGCTACCATGGTGGTGGTGGTGGTGGTGAGGGCTACTATGGTGGTGGGGGTGGTGGTGGTGTGGGCTACCATGGTGGTGGTGGTGGTGGTGGTGGTGTGGGCTACCATGGTGGTGGTGGTGGTGGTGGTGTGGCTACCATGGTGGTGGTGGTGGTGGTGGTGTGGGCCACCATGGTGGTGGTGGTGGTGGTGGTGGTGTGGGCTACCATGGTGGTGGTGGTGGTGGTGGTGTGGGCTACCATGGTGGTGGTGGTGGTGGTGGTGTGGGCTACCATGGTGGTGGTGGTGGTGGTGGGGGCTACTATGGTGGTGGGGGTGGTGGTGGTGAGGGGCTACTATGGTGGTGGGGGTGGTGGTGAGGGCTACCATGGTGGTGGTGGTGGTGGTGGTGGTGAGGCTACCATGGTGGTGGTGGTGGTGGTGAGGGCTACCATGGTGGTGGTGGTGGTGGTGAGGGCTACCATGGTGGTGGTGGTGGTGGTGGTGAGGGCTACCATGGTGGTGGTGGTGGTGGTGGTGGGTGGGCTACATGGTGGTGGGGGTGGTGGTGAGGGCTACCATGGTGGTGGTGGTGGTGGTGGTGGTGGTGTGGGCTACCATGGTGGTGGTGGTGGTGGTGGTGAGGGCTACTATGGTGGTGGGGGTGGTGGTGAGGGCTACCATGGTGGTGGTGGTGGTGGTGGTGAGGGCTACTATGGTGGTGGGGGTGGTGGTGAGGGCTACCATGGTGGTGGTGGTGTGGGCTACCATGGTGGTGGTGGTGGTGGTGAGGGCTACCATGGTGGTGGTGGTGGTGGTGAAGGCTACCATGGTGGTGGTGGTGAGGGCTAATATGGTGGTGGGGGTGTGGGCTACCATGGTGGTGGTGGTGTGGGCTACCATGGTGGTGGTGGTGTTGGCTACCATGCTGGTGGTGGTGGTGGTGGTGTGGGCTACCACGGTGGTGGTGGTGTGGGCTACCATGCTGGTGGTGGTGGTGGTGGTGGTGGTGTGGGCTACCATGATGGTCGTGGTGTGGGCTACCATGGTGGTGGTGGTGTTGGCTACCATGCTGGTGGTGGTGTGGGCTACCATGGTGGTGGTGGTGTGGGCTACCATGGTGGTGGTGGTGGTTGTGTTGGCAACCATGCTGGTGTGGGCTACCATGGTGGTGGTGGTGTTAGCTACCATGGTGGTGTGGGCTACCACATGGTGGTGTGGGCATGGTGATATGGGCTACCATGGTGGTGGTGGTGTTAGCTACCATGGTGGTGTGGGCTACCACATGGTGGTGTGGGCATGGTGATATGGGATATACCATGGTGGTGGTGGTGGTGGTGATGGGGCGGGCTACCATGGTGCTGGCATGGGCTACCATGGTGGTGGTTTGGGCTGCCATGCTGGTGGTGTGGGCTACCATGGTGGTGGTGGTGAAATTGGCTACCGTGGTGCTGGTTTGGGCTACCATGGTGGTGGTGGTGTGGGCTACCGTGGTGGTGGTGGTGCGGTCTACCATGGTGTTGGTGGTGGTGGTGGCTACCATGGTGGTGGTGGTGGTGGTGGTGGTGGTGGTGGGGGTGGGCTACGTGGTGGTGGTGGTGGTGCTGGGATGGGCTACCATGGTGGTGGTGGTGGTGGGCTACCATGGTGGTGGTGGTGTTGGCTACCATGCTGGTGGTGGTGGTGGTGGTGTGGCCACCATGGTGGTGGTGGTGTGGGCTACCATACTGGTGGTGGTGGTGGTGTGGGCTACCATGGTGGTGGTGTGGGCTACCATGGTGGTGGTGGTGTGGGCTACCATGCTGGTGGTGGTGTGGGCTACCATGGTGGTGGTGGTGGTGGTGGTGGCTACCATGCTGGTGGTGGTGGTGGTGGTGCAGGCTACCACGGTGGTGGTGATGTGGGCTACCGTGGTGCTGGTGTGGGCTACACCTTGGTGGTGATGTGGGCTACCATGGTGGTGGTGGTGTGGGCTACCATGGTGGTGGTGAACCATGGTGTTGGTGATGTGGGCTACCATGGTGGTGGTGATAAACCGTGGTGGTGATGTGGGCCACCGTGGAGGTGGTGTGGGCTACCATGGTGCTGGTGTGGGCTACCATGGTGGTGGTGGTGTGGGCTACCATGGTGCTGGTGTGGGCTACCATGGTGGTGGTGATGTGGGATACCATGGTGGTGGTGGTGTTGGCTACCATGGTGGTGGTGGTGTGGCCACCATGGTGGTGGTGGTGTGGGCTACCATGGTGGTGGTGGTGGGCTACCATGCTGGTGGTGGTGGTGGTGGTGTGGCCACCACGGTGGTGGTGGTGTGGGCCTACCACTGGTGGTGGTGGTGGTGTGGCTACCATGGTGGTGGTGGTGTGGGCTACCATGGTGGTGGTGGTGTGGGCTACCATGCTGGTGGTGGTGTGGGCTACCATGCTGGTGGTGGTGGTGGTGGTGTGGGCTACCATGCTGGTGGTGGTGGTGGTGGTGTAGGCTACCATGGTGGTGGTGTGGGCTACCATGGTGGTGGTGGTGTGGGCTACCATGGTGGTGGTGTGGGCTACCATGGTGGTGGTGTGGGCTACCATGGTGGTGGTGTGGGCTACCATGGTGGTGGTGGTGTGGGCTACCATGGTGGTGGTGGTGGTGGTGGCTACCATGGTGGTGGTGGTGGTGGCTACCATGGTGGTGGTGGTGGTGGTGGTGGTGGTGGTGGGGTGGGCACCGTGGTGGTGGTGGTGGTTGTGCTGGGGTGGGCTACCATGGTGGTGGTGGTGGTGGGCTACCATGGTGGTGCTGGTGTTGGCTACCATGCTGGTGGTGGTGGTGGTGGTGTGGGCTACCACGGTGGTGGTGGTGTGGGCTACCATACTGGTTGTGGTGGTGGTGGTGTGGGCTACTATGGTGGTGGTGGTGTGGGCTACCATGATGGTGGTGGTGTGGGCTACCATGCTGGTGGTGGTGTGGGCTACCATGCTGGTGGTGGTGGTGGTGGTGTGGGCTACTACGTGGTGGTGATGTGGGCTACCGTGGTGCTGGTGTGGGCTACCTTGGTGGTGATGTGGGCTACCATGGTGGTGGTGGTGTGGGCTACCATGGTGGTGGTGATGTGGGCTACCATGGTGGTGGTGATGTGGGCTACCATGGTGGTGGTGATGTGGGCTACCGTGGTGGTGATGTGGGCTACCGTGGTGGTGGTGTGGGCTACCATGGTGCTGGTGTGGGCCACCATGGTGGTGGTGGTGTGGGCTACCATGGTGCTGGTGTGGGCCACCATGGTGGTGGTGATGTGGGCTACCATGGTGGTGGTAGTGATTCAAATGGCTGAGGAGCAGAAGACCATGGTGGTGGTGGTGGGCTACCATGGTGGTGGTGGTGTGGGCTACCATGGTGGTGGTGGTGTGGGCTACCATGGTGATGGTGTGTGGGCTACCATGGTCGTGGTGGTGATGGTGTGGGCTACCATGGTGGTGGTGGTGTGGGCTACCATGGTGTTGGTGGTGGTGGTGGTGTGGGCTACCATGGTGGTGGTGGTGTGGGCTACCATGGTGGTGGTGGTGATGGGGCTACCATGGTGGTGGTGGTGTGGGCTACCATGGTGGTGGTGGTGGTGGTGTGGGCTACCATGGTGGTGGTGTGGGCCACCATGGTGGTGGTGGTGTGGGCTACCATGGTGGTGGTGGTGTGGGCTACCATGGTGGTGGTGGTGTGGGCTACCATGGTGGTGGTGGTGGGCTACCATGGTGGTGGTGTGGGCTACCATGGTGGTGGTGGTGTGGGCTACCATGGGAAAGTTTGTGGTGTGGGCTACCATGGTGGCGGTGGTGTGGGCTACCATGGTGGCGGTGGTGTGGGCTACCATGGTGGTGGTGTGGGCTACCATGGTGGTGGTGTGGGCTACCATGGTGGTGGTGGTGTGGGCTACCATGGTGGTGGTGTGGGCTACCATGGTGGTGGTGGTGTGGGCTACCATGGTGGTGGTCGTGGGCACCCATGGTGGTGGTGTGGGCTACCATGGTGGTGGTGTGGGCTATCATGGTGGTGGTGGTGTGGGCTACCATGGTGGTGGTGGTGTGGGCTACCATGGTGGTGATGTGGGCTACCATGGTGGTGATGTGGGCTACCATGGTGGTGGTGGTGTGGACTACCATGGTGGTGGTGGTGTGGGCTACCATGGTGGTGGTGGTGTGGGCTACCATGGTGGTGGTGTGGGCTACCATGGTGGTGGTGTGGGCTACCATGGTGGTGGTGTGGGCTACCATGGTGGTGGTGGTGTGGGCTACCATGGTGGTGGTGGTGTGGGCTACCATGGTGGTGGTGGTGTGGGCTACCATGGTGGTGGTGGTGTGGGCTACCATGGTGGTGGTGGTGTGGATTACCATGGTGGTGGTGGTGTGGGCTACCATGGTGGTGGTGGTGTGGGCTACCATGGTGGTGGTGTGGGCTACCATGGTGGTGGTGATGTGGGCTACCTTTGGTGGTGATGGTGTGGGCTACCATGCTGGTGGTGGTGTGGGCTACCATGGTGGTGGTGTGGGCTACCATGGTGGTGGTGTGGGCTACCATGGTGGTGGTGTGGGCTACCATGCTGGTGGTATGGGCTACCATGGTGGTGGTGTGGGCTACCATGGTGGTGGTATGGGCTACCATGGTGGTGGTATGGGCTACCATGGTGGTGGTGTGGGCTACCATGGTGATGGTATGGGCTACCATGGTGGTGGTGGTGGTGTGGGCTACCATGGTGGTGGTGTGGGCTACCATGGTGGTGGTGTGGGCTACCATGGTGGTGGTGTGGGCTACCATGGTGGTGGTGTGGGCTACTAGTTAAATTGCAGGAGGACATGGAGTAACAGGTAAAAGGTGTAAATGTGTATTCAGTTCAAATACAAGAGGGGAGCTCTGGTTTAGCAGGTGAATGGAGAAGAAGCTCGTGGACGAAGCTCCTACGTATTAGTTAATTTTGCCAAATATGAACTTTGCGTTCCACTTTCTTACATATCATGTTTGATTGGTGAGTTCGTAAGTTACCTTTTTGATTCAAATGTCACACGACCTGAGGAGCAGAAGACCTAGCAGGCAGTTACATTTGGGCACGCTTTTCATCCAGAATTCGAGGCGGGTGGACTGAGGTAGGGCGGAGAGGTAGGGAAGGGACTAGGGGGGTTTGGTGGAGGTGTTGAATGGAGGGAAGGATATGGTCAAATCCTTGATGTACATTATGTACAACTTTAATAAAAATATACACAAAAATATAAAAATACAGGAGGACATGGAGTGAAGAGTTTCAGTCACATGACTATTAACAGAGTCATTACAATGGATGGGTTTCTCTGTTTGTTAAGTTTCCCTTTCCCGAAAACCTAACAGGCAAACGCCCTGGATCAGGGAAGCAAACAGTGCTCATCAAACATGATCACGTAGACACTGTCAGGTAACTGACTTACATGGTCTAGTTTTCTGTTCTATTGTATTTGGACATGAAACCTCTATAACTGATAAACTGCTACACACTATTTTTTTTTAACGTTGGGTTGGTTAGACAGGACCGGACACTTCCACTTTTGAGCCAGTGAGGCTATTTCTTAGTCTGCCTCAAAAAGGGCCTGTGCGAACGGCACATTCAAGCTGGAGAGAACCTGTTTAAAGACTTGTCTGGCAAGGGTTGGTATTAACCTGGTCCCTCGAAGCCCCTTGGGTTGGTATTAACCAGGCCCCTCGAAGCCCCTTGGGTTGGTATTAACCTGGCCCCTCGAAGCCCCTTGGGTTGGTATTAACCTGGTCCCTCGAAGCCCCTTGGGTTGGTATTAACCAGGCCCCTCGAAGCCCCTTGGGTTGGTATTAACCAAAGCCCCTTGGGTTGGTATTAACCTGGTCCCTCGAAGGCCCCTTGGGTTGGTATTAACCAGGCCCTCAAGCCCCCTTGAGGTTGGTATTAACCTGGTCCCTCGAAGCCCCTTGGGTTGGTATTAACCTGGTCCCTCGAAGCCCCTTGGGTTGGTATTAACCTGGTCCCTCGAAGCCCCTTGGGTTGGTATTAACCTGGTCCCTCGAAGCCCCTTGGGTTGGTATTAACCAGGCCCCTCGAAGCCCCTTGGGTTGGTATTAACCTGGCCCCTCGATCAAGCCCCTTGGGTTGGATTAAAGGCCCCTTGGGTTGGTATTAACCAGGCCCCTCGAAGCCCCTTGGGTTGGTATTAACCTGGCCCCTCGAAGCCCCTTGGGTTGGTATTATTATAGATTAGCGGAGGTGGTGTGGGCTACCATGGTGGTGGTGTGGGCTACCATGGTGGTAGTGTGGGCTACCATGGTGGTGGTGGTGGTGGTGTGGGCTACTATGGTGGTGGTGTTGTGGGCTACCGTGGTGGAGGTGGTGTTGGTGGAAGTGGTGTAGGATAACATGGTGGTATAGGCTACCATGGTGGTTGTGGTGGTGTGGGCTACCATGGTGGTGGTGTGGAATACCATGGTGGTGGTGGTGTTTGCTACCATGGTTGTGTGGGCTACCGTGGTGGTGGTGGTGTGGGCTACCATGGTGGTGGTGTGGAATACCATGGTGGTGGTGGAGTTTGCTACCATGGTTGTGTGGGCTACCATGGTGGTGGTGTTGGCTACCATGGTTGTGTGGGCTACCATGGTGGTGGTGGTGTGGGCTACCATGGTGGTGGTGGTGTTGGTGGAAGTGGTGTAGGATAACATAGGATAAAGTAATCCTTCTCACCCCCTTAAAAGATTTAGATGCACTATTGTAAAGTGGCTGCTCCACTGGATGTCATAAGGTGAATGCACCAATTTGTAAGTCGTTCTGGATAAGAGCGTCTGCTAAATGACTTAAATGTAAATGTAAATGTAAACATGGTGGTATAGGCTACCATGGTGGTTGTGGTGGTGTGGGCTACCATGGTGGTGGTGTGGAATACCATGGTGGTGGTGGTGTTTGCTACCATGGTGGTGGTGGTGGTGGCTACCATGGTTGTGTGGGCTACCATGGTGGTGGTGCTGGTGGCGGTGTAGGCTACCATGGTGGTGGCTACACCCTGCTGGACCTAAAGTTACACCCTGCTGGACCTAAAGCTACACCCTGCTGGACCTAAAGCTTCATCCTACTGGACCTAAAGCTACACCCTGCTGGACCTAAAGCTTCATCCTACTGGACCTAAAGCTACACGCTACCTGACCTAAAGCTACATCCTGCCGGACCTAAAGCTACACCCTGCCGGACCTACAGCTACACCCTACTGGACCTAAAGCTACACCCTGCTGGACCTAAAGCTACACCCTGCTGGACCTAAAGCTACACCCTACTGGACCTAAAGCCAGAAATTGCTGGGCCTAAAGCTACACCCTTCTGGACCTAAAGCTACACCCTGCTGGACCTAAAGCTATGCCCTACTGGACCTAAAGCTATGCCCTGCCGGATCTACAGCTACACCTGGACATAAAGCTACACCCTCCTGGACCTAAAGCTACGCCCTGCTGGACCTAAAGCTACACCCTAGTGGAACTAAAGCTACGCCATGCTGGACCTAAAGCTACACCCTAGTGGAACTAAAGCTACGCCATGCTGGACCTAAAGCTACGCCCTGACGGGCCTACAGCTACACCCTACTGGAGGAAACAACTGGGCAACTTAGCATTTCCTTTAGCATTACATAGTTATAACCTGCAGACCATTTTCATACCCAAGATATATACGAATATGATTTCATTCACTCCATAGAACAAGCGGAACTTGCTAAACTGTGGTATTAAGTGATTGGACAGCAAAACCCACTTTAACAAGAGTTACCACTTTATCTGTTTAGTATTTATACTGTAGATATATGAATAATGATCATATGCTGTTCTCGTCACAGAACAAGTGGAATTGTGTCGTAGTGCTACTGTCTGTCTGTGTGTGTCGTAGTGTTACTGTCTGTCTGTGTGTCGTAGTGTTACTGTCTGTCTGTGTCGTAGTGTTACTGTCTGTCTGTGTGTCGTAGTGTTACTGTCTGTCTGTGTGTGTAGTAGTGTTACTGTCTGTCTGTGTGTGTCGTAGTGTTACTGTCTGTCTGTGTGTCGTAGTGTTACTGTCTGTCTGTGTGTGTCGTAGTGTTACTGTCTGTCTGTGTGTCGTAGTGTTACTGTCTGTCTGTGTGTGTCGTAGTGTTACTGTCTGTCTGTGTGTAGTAGTGCTACTGTCTGTCTGTGTGTCGTAGTGTTACTGTCTGTCTGTGTGTGTCGTAGTGTTACTGTCTGTCTGTGTGTGTCGTAGTGTTACTGTCTGTCTGTGTGTGTCGTAGTGTTACTGTCTGTCTGTGTGTCGTAGTGTTACTGTCTGTCTGTGTGTGTAGTAGTGTTACTGTCTGTCTGTGTGTGTAGTAGTGTTACTGTCTGTCTGTGTGTCGTAGTGTTACTGTCTGTCTGTGTGTCGTAGTGTTACTGTCTGTCTGTGTGTAGTAGTGCTACTGTCTGTCTGTGTGTCGTAGTGTTACTGTCTGTCTGTGTGTGTCGTAGTGTTACTGTCTGTCTGTGTGTCGTAGTGTTACTGTCTGTCTGTGTGTGTAGTAGTGTTACTGTCTGTCTGTGTGTGTCGTAGTGTTACTGTCTGTCTGTGTGTCGTAGTGTTACTGTCTGTCTGTGTGTGTCGTAGTGTTACTGTCTGTCTGTCTGTGTGTCGTAGTGTTACTGTCTGTCTGTGTGTGTCGTAGTGTTACTGTCTGTCTGTGTGTGTCGTAGTGTTACTGTCTGTCTGTGTGTCGTAGTGTTACCTCTCAAGGTGAACTCTGGTTGGAGGAAAAATCAACCATTTTAGATTTGACAGTTTTCCATTTCAGCCAAACTGCTAATTTCCCCGTTGTCTTCAGAAGGGAAAGGAGCGTCGTTGTTGTGATTTTATGTGGCAAAACCCCTCATGTCTTGTGAATAGGAGTGTGTGTGTGTGTGTGTGTGTGTGTGTGTGCGTGCACGCTAGCAGGGCTAGCAGGGCTAGTGTTTAATACATGAGCAGATATGGGACAAGCTGTGCAGGCAGGTGTGTTGGTTCCGTCCCAACATGAAAGATGAGCCCGTTGATCACCTGAAGGATAAACTATACATTTCACTTCACCACGGAAACAAATCTATCTCACCCAAGTCATTCAGATCACCTGCCTGTCCCCTTGTGTTGCCACGGATACCGTAGAGCGAGGGAGGATGGGGAGGTGGGTATTTCCCCCCCCCACACACTCCTATTTGAATAAATCAGCCCCATGCCCAGTGTGTTTGACCAATGAGAGTCAACTTCAGGTCCCCTGACCATGTCACTTCACCAAACAGCTCACATTAACTGTCAAATAGAGGTTCAGTCGGGGGGGCAGTCTGGGGGATCAGAACCAGTCTGGGGATCTATAACAGAAATGGTAAACAGTGGGCTGGCAGACAGGTTGTCTGCTGTTAACCTCTTTCATCTTGGGGGTGGGTGGGGGCGGAACCAGTCTGGGGATCTATAACAGAAATGGTAAACAGTGGGCTGGCAGGCAGGTTGTCTGCTGTTAACCTCTTTCATCTTTGGGGGGGGCGGAACCAGTAACTGGCGTCCCCTTTGAGCACATTACTCTGATGGTTCAATTGAAATGATCGAGGCCAAGGGAGCAAACTGACAGGGGGACCATCTCTCCATCTCACTCCTCCATCATAATAAATATATACTGTCATCTCTTCAGCAAACAGCCAACATAATCCCATTTGGAATGGCTTTGAAATCGCATGTAAATATTTGGCTGCTGTGTGTGGTGTGTGTGTGTGTGTGTGTGTGTGTGTGTGTGTGTGTGTGTGTGTGTGTGTGTGTGTGTGTGTGTGTGTGTGTGTGTGTGTGTGTGTGTGTGTGTGTGTGTGGGTGTGTGGAGCTTGTGTGTGTTTGGGGTTGTGACAGTGGGTTGACAGTTGGCTCCATGGCCGATGTCTTTGTTTATAATCCTGACTGAGGTACTGACACACACACACACACACACATTTACATTTACATTTAAGTCATTTAGCAGACGCTCTTATCCAGAGCGACTTACAAATTGGTGCATTCACCTTATGACATCCAGTGGAACAGTAGTGCATCTAAATCTTTTAAGGTGGGGGGGGGGGAGAAGGATTACTTTATCCTATCCTAGGTATTCCTTAAAGAGGTGGGGTTTCAGGTGTCTCCGGAAGGTGGTGATTGACTCCGCTGCTCCACACACACACACACACACACACACACACACACACACACACACACACACACACACACACACACACACACACACACACACACACACACACACACACACACACACACACACACACACACACACACACACACACACACACACACGTGTTAGGAAGACTCCATTACATAGAACATATACCACAATACAAATAGGTTAATCGAGAACTAGATTTAATGGACTGTTTATTATGGTGCCCTGGTATCTTGGAAAATGGCTGAATGCTAAAAGATGTAGCCTGTGCTTAGCTGTGTTAATGTGTGAACTGCTGGGAATGGCTGAATGCTAAAAGATGTAGCCTGTGCTTAGCTGTGTTAATGTGTGAACTGCTGGGAATGGCTGCATGCTAAAAGATGTAGCCTGTGCTTAGCTGTGTTAATGTGTGAACTGCTGGGAATGGCTGAATGCTAAAAGATGTAGCCTGTGCTTAGCTGTGTTAATGTGTGAACTGCTGGGAATGGCTGAATGCTAAAAGATGTAGCCTGTGCTTAGCTGTGTTGATGTGTGAACTGCTGGGAATGGCTGAATGCTAAAAGATGTAGCCTGTGCTTAGCTGTGTTGATGTGTGAACTGCTGGGAATGGCTGAATGCTAAAAGATGTAGCCTGTGCTTAGCTGTGTTGATGTGTGAACTGCTGGGAATGAACCCTTTGACATGCTGTGTCTTTTTGTCTGCTTTCAATCAGAGAAATACTCTATTTTAACATTCAGCACATTACGGACTTCACTAAGACCAGATGACGACGGTGAGGTTGATGTAATTGGAGGGAGAGAGGGGTGGGACTATGAATTCCTTGTGGCCTTAGATAGAGGAGGAGAATGGCTTCTCCTCGCGGCCTCCGATAGAGGAGGAGAATGGCTTCCTCCTCGCGGCCTCCGATAGAGGAGGAGAATGGCTTCTCATCGCGGCCTCCGATAGAGGAGGAGAATGGCTTCTCATCGCGGCCTCCGATAGAGGAGGAGAATGGCTTCCTCATCGCGGCCTCCGATAGAGGAGGAGAATGGCTTCCTCATCGCGGCCTCCGATAGAGGAGGAGAATGGCTTCTCATCGCGGCCTCCGATAGAGGAGGAGAATGGCTTCTCATCGCGGCCTCCGATAGAGGAGGAGAATGGCTTCCCATCGCTGCCTCCGATAGAGGAGGAGAATGGCTTCCTCCTCGCGGCCTCCGATAGAGGAGGAGAATGGCTTCCTCATCGCGGCCTCCGATAGAGGAGGAGAATGGCTTCTCATCGCGGCCTCCGATAGAGGAGGAGAATGGCTTCCTCTCGCTGCCTCCGATAGAGGAGGAGAATGGCTTCTCCTCGCGGCCTCCGATAGAGGAGGAGAATGGCTTCTCATCGCTGCCTCCGATAGAGGAGGAGAATGGCTTCTCATCGCTGCCTCCGATAGAGGAGGAGAATGGCTTCTCATCGCGGCCTCCGATAGAGGAGGAGAATGGCTTCCTCATCGCGGCCTCCGATAGAGGAGTAGAATGGCTTCTCATCGCGGCCTCCGATAGAGGAGGAGAATGGCTTCCTCATCGCGGCCTCCGAGAGGAGGAGAATGGCTTCTCATCGCGGCCTCCGATAGAGGAGGAGAATGGCTTCTCATCGCGGCCTCCGATAGAGGAGGAGAATGGCTTCCTCATCGCGGCCTCCGATAGAGGAGGAGAATGGCTTCTCATCGCTGCTTCCGATAGAGGAGGAGAATGGCTTCTCATCGCGGCCTCCGATAGAGGAGGAGAATGGCTTCTCATCGCGGCCTCCGATAGAGGAGGAGAATGGCTTCCTCATCGCGGCCTCAGATAGAGAAGAATGGCTTCTCATCGCGCCTCCGATAGAGGAGGAGAATGGCTTCCTCATCACATTTGAACTCTATGGCACCCTAGTCCCGGAACAAACTCCCTCACGACGCCAGGACAGCGGAGTCAATCACCACCTTCCGGAGACACCTGAAACCCCACCTCTTAAGGAATACCTAGGATAGGATAAAGTAATCCTTCTCACCCCCCCCTTAAAAGATTTAGATGCACTATTGTAAAGTGGCTGCTCCACTGGATGTCATAAGGTGAATGCACCAATTTGTAAGTCGCTCTGGATAAGAGCGTCTGCTAAATGACTTAAATGTAAATGTAAATGTAAATGAATTGACTACACTTAGGCTGTATATAATTTACTATACTACGGCTGTATATAATTCACTATACTACGGCTGTATATAATTCACTATACTAAGGCTGTATATAATTCACTATACTAAGGCTGTATATAATTCACTATACTACGGCTGTATATAATTCACTATCCGATGGCTGTATATATGTGTTGCAAAGCGAAATCCATTTTACCAGGACAAATGTTGACTTGCCTTTTATATGATTTAAAAACCTGTTTTCTACTCAACCTTTATTTTTGTTGGCATGAAACCAAAAACATCTGTCTTTCCATCCCATCCAGACTTCCATTAAAGCCAATTTCCACCCCCTAATATCAAACCCTGCTAGCTGAAAATTACCTTCCAACAGTTGCTATGCAACTGCACCATCTCTGTAGAAGCTTGTCATTTACCCAGCCAAACCAATATCCCAAAATAAGCCCTCCCATCTGACTGTAGGATTGCTGCAAGCTCCCTGATTGCATCTCTGCCTTGGGCTGGACACAGGAGATACTGAAGTATACTGAGGTATCAGTACAGCCAATCTCTAACAAGTCCAATACGTTCAGTACCAGGTCAAAAGTTTGGACACACCTACTCATTCAAGGGTTTTTCTTTATTTTTTAAAACTATTTTCTACATTGTAGATGAATAGTGACGACATCAAAACTATGAAATAACACAATATGGAATCATGTAGTAACCAAACAAAAGTGTTAAACAATTCAAAATATATTTCATATTTGAGATTCTTCAAAGTAGCTACCCTTTGCCTTGATGACAGCTTTGCACACTCTTGGCATTCTCTCAACCAGCTTCACGAGGCAGTCACCGGGAATGCATTTCAATTAGCAGGTGTGCCTTGTTAAAAGTTATTCTAGAATACAAAAAATGTGTCCAGACTTTTGACTGGTACTGTACACGTGAGTTCATTCTAAAGTATGTTTATGATGTATGCTACATGACTTAATCCATTATACATGTGAGGTCATTCTAAAGTAGGTTTATGATTTATCCTACATGACTCAATCCTACATGACTCAATCCATTATACACGTGAGTTCATTCTAAAGTAGGTTTATGATTTATCCTACATGACTCAATCCTACATGACTCAATCCATTATACACGTGAGTTCATTCTAAAGTAGGTTAATGATGTATGCTACATGACTCAATCCTACATGACTCAATCCATTATACACGTGAGATCATTCTAAAGTAAGTTAATGATATATCCTACATGACTCAATCCTACATGACTCAATCCTACATGACTCAATCCATTATACACGTGAGATCATTCTAAAGTAGGTTAATGATGTATCCTACATGACTCAATCCTACATGACTCAATCCATTATACATGTGAGATCATTCTAAAGTAGGTTTATGCAGAGCCCTATATGGAGCTATATACCTACTAAAGTATCTGGCTCGCTCACACTTTTCAAAAGAGGAATTGGCACCGCTAAAGATACTTAGTTAGCTAAAGGTACTGAGCTAATACTCAGCACTTTATGACATCAAAACAATGTTTATTTCGCTCCAAAACTCCTATGTTACAGTACAATGGGCCACATTTAAAATACGCAGATGGTATTGGTTCCATTCCAACACTATAAAAGTGAAAGGAGATTGCGATTGTGCCTTGGGGCTGATTTTTTATTTAACCAGGCAAGTCAGTTAAGAACAAATTATTATTTTCAATGACGGCCTAGGAACAGTGGGGTTAACTGCCTGTTCAGGGGCAGAACGACAGATTTGTACCTTGTCAGCTCGGGGGTTTGAACTTGCAACCTTCCGGTAACTAGTCCAACGCTCTAACCACTAGGCTACCCTGCCACCTCTACACTCTAACCACTAGGCTACCCTGCCGCCTCTCCACTCTAACCACTAGGCTACCCTGCCGCCTCTACACTCCAACCACTAGGCTACCCTGCCACCTCTACACTCTAACCACTAGGCTACCCTGCCACCTCTACACTCTAACCACTAGGCTACCCTGCCACCTCTACACTCTAACCACTAGGCTACCCTGCCACCTCTACACTCTAACCACTAGGCTACCCTGCCGCCTCTACACTCTAACCACTAGGCTACCCTGCCGCCTCTACACTCCAACCACTAGGCTACCCTGCCACCTCTACACTCTAACCACTAGGCTACCCTGCCACCTCTACACTCTAACCACTAGGCTACCCTGCCGCCTCTACACTCTAACCACTAGGCTACCCTGCCACCTCTACACTCTAACCACTAGGCTACCCTGCCACCTCTACACTCTAACCACTAGGCTACCCTGCCGCCTCTACACTCTAACCACTAGGCTACCCTGCCGCCTACACTCCAACCACTAGGCTACCCTGCCACCTCTACACTCTAACCACTAGGCTACCCTGCCGCCTCTACACTCTAACCACTAAGCTACCCTGCCACCTCTACACTCTAACCACTAGGCTACCCTGCCGCCTCTACACTCTAACCACTAGGCTACCCTGCCACCTCTACACTCTAACCACTAGGCTACCCTGCCACCTCTACACTCTAACCACTAGGCTACCCTGCCGCCTACACTCTAACCACTAGGCTACCCTGCCGCCTCTACACTCCAACCACTAGGCTACCCTGCCACCTCTACACTCTAACCACTAGGCTACCCTGCCGCCTCTACACTCCAACCACTAGGCTACCCTGCCGCCTCTACACTCTAACCACTAGGCTACCCTGCCACCTCTACACTCTAACCACTAGGCTACCCTGCTGCCCCAATTGATGAAGTGCAGCGACGCCGGAACAGCAAAGATCGTCCTTTGAGAGATGTGTTATGTTGTTGACTCTGTGATAAAAAACATTTCAGCGTGTAGCCAGCCTCCTTCTCTTGATAAGATTGTACGCCACCAACCTCCATCAGGCATCAAACGTTACATATTGCCCTGGAAACGGAGCCGAACGCAGAGGATAAAATCTTTCTGATCATACACCTTGCTCAATTTACCAGACAGACAGACAGACAGACAGACAGACAGACAGACAGACAGACAGACAGACAGACAGACAGACAGACAGACAGACAGACAGACAGACAGACAGACAGACAGAGAGAGAGAGAGAGAGGGACATGGAGAGAGGAGGGAGAGAGAGAGAGAGAGTGACATGGAGAGAGGAGGGAGAGAGAGAGAGAGAGAGAGAGACATGGAGAGAGAGAGAGAGAGAGAGAGAGAGAGAGAGAGAGAGAGAGAGAGAGAGAGAGAGCGACATGGAGAGAGGAGGGAGAGTGGTTTCATTTTTTTATGAAAGGTTCACTTCATCATAAAGTCTCAGTCTGTTTCCTTCCCTTCTTCAGATTCACTCAGACACAATACCTCAGAACCACAGGCAAGGAAAAACATTCTGTCTCAGTCCCAAATGGATCCCTACTCCCTGTAGATTTCACTACGTTTGACCAGGGCCCTAGCCAAAGTAGTGCACTATGTAGGGAATAGGATTCTATTTGGGGTGCAGAATCTATAATGGCTTAAAAACAGTCTACCAATAGCCAGGAAATCTGTTTTACTTTTCAAATTTGCCCCAAACTCTGTGAACTGTGGAGTGTTGCACGGACAGAACGGTATATAAGCTGTCCTTTCAAAACATCCGTTCACTAAATGGGGTTGAATTCTGTTGTTTTACGGGTTCAGCACTTTTCAAGGTTCCAAAAATGGTGTCACGGCACCAACATTTTAACTTATCTCAGGTATCTTACAACCATCGCATACGCGCTGTATCGTTAATGCTTTTTTATAGCGTGATACAAAGAAAGAGAAATTACCAAAATGACAGTGACAAGTTATAAATTATACTTCTTTTAAAATGTCAAGTTGTTTTTTTCTGAAGACGAGCCCCTGTAGCATTGTTCAGCGGCCGTCCTGTTGCATCGAGACTTGTCTTCAGGAAAGGTTAAAGGTTACGACAGAAAAAGTCATTTTATACTCCCCCCTTGTTATTTGGCCTTTTTCTCATTAAAACCGGATTAGATTGGAAATGGACAGAAATGGACCACTGTGAAAAAGAAATGGTATATGTATCGATCACATGTTTCACATGGAGCTCGGCTGTGGGGAAAAACACTTCATTTTCAGATCATGTCATTTCTCTCACACTCACACCCACCGTCAGTTCTTGACAATTCTGTTACTAACTGCTATGGAAGGGACTCGATCTTCTGCAGTGACAACATCATCACGCATGGAACGAGAGGGAGAGAGAGAGAGAGAGGGAGAGGGAGAGGGAGAGACAGAGAGAGAGAGAGAAAGAGAGAGAGAGAGAGAGAGGGAGAGGGAGAGAGGGCAAGAGAGAGGGAGAGAGAGAGAAAGAGAGAGAGAGAGAGAGAGAGAGAGAGAGAGAGAGAGAGATTCACTTTGTATGTTGTCTACCTCACTTGCTTTGGCAATGTTAACACATGTTTCCCATGCCAATAAAGCCCTTGAATTGAATTGAATTGAATTGAATTGAGAGAGAGAGAGAGGGAGAGGGAGAGAGGGCAAGAGAGAGGAGAGAGAGAGAGAGAGAAAGAGAGAGATAAGGAGATGGGAGAGAGGGGGAAAGAGAGGGGAGAGAGAGAGGGAGATAGAGAGAGGGGGAGATGGAGAGAGGGGAGAGGGGAGAGAGCGATAGAGAGAAGAGAAAGAGGGGGAGAGGGGGAGAGAGGGGGAGAGAGAAGAGAGAGGGGAGAGAGAGGAGGAGAGAGAGAGAGGAAGTGTGTTTATGAGAAATAGCTGTCATTTCTCCTTGCAAGCAGCTGTGTTTAGATTATTTCTACTGGGCGTAGGAGGAGTAGCAGCTACACACAACCTATAGGCTCCTCTCCTGTAGCTGTGGTTGGTTCTTAGCCTCACAGCAGCTTCCTGCCTTAACAACCCCTGCTAACCTCATTTCTTGCCTGCTTTTAGAGCAGTCTGTCTTTAAATCCCCTGCTAACTTAACTTCCTGCCTACACAACCCCTGCAAACCTAATTTCCTGCCTGCTCTTAGACTCACAACAGCAGTCTGTCTTCAAAACCCCTGCTAACTTAACTTCATGCCTTCAAAACCCCTGCTAACTTAACTTCCTACCTTCACAACCCCTGCTAGCCTAGCTTCCTGCCTTCACAACCCCTGCTAGCCTAGCTTCCTGCCTTCACAACCCCTACTAGCCTAGCTTCCTGCCATCACAACCCCTGCTAGCCTAGCTTCCTGCCTTCACAACCCCTGCTAGCCTAGCTTCCTGCCTTCACAACCCCTGCTAGCCTAGCTTCCTGCCTTCACAACCCCTGCTAGCCTAGCTTCCTGCTTCACAACCCCTACTAGCCTATCTTCCTGCCTTCACAACCCCTGCTAGCCTAGCTTCCTGCCTTCACAACCCCTGCTAGCCTAGCTTCCTGCCTTCACAACCCCTGCTAGCCTAGCTTCCTGCCTTCACAACCCCTGCTAGCCTAGCTTCCTGCCTTCACAACCCCTACTAGCCTAGCTTCCTGCCTTCACAATGCCTGCTAGCCTAGCTTCCTGCCTTCACAACCCCTGCTAGCCTAGCTTCCTGCCTTCACAACCCCTGCTAGCCTAGCTTCCTGCCTTCACAACCCCTACTAGCCTAGCTTCCTGCCTTCACAACCCCTGCTAGCCTAGCTTCCTGCCTTCACAACCCCTGCTAGCCTAGCTTCCTGCCTCACAACCCCTGCCAGCCTAGCTTCCTGCCTTCACAACCCCTGCTAGCCTAGCTTCCTGCCTTCACAACCCCTGCTAGCCTAGCTTCCTGCCTTCACAACCCCTGCTAGCCTAGCCTCCTGCCTTCACAACCCCTGCTAGCCTAGCTTCCTGCTTTCACAACCCCTACTAGCCTAGCTTCCTGCCTTCACAACCCCTGCTAGCCTAGCTTCCTTCCTTCACAACCCCTGCTAGCCTAGCCTCCTGCCTTCACAACCCCTGCTAGCCTAGCTTCCTGCTTTCACAACCCCTACTAGCCTAGCTTCCTGCCTTCACAACCCCTGCTAGCCTAGCTTCCTGCCTTCACAACCCCTGCTAGCCTAGCTTGGTTGTGAAGACAGGTAGTTAGGCAAGCAGGCATATTGCGGCTGTGAGGCTAAGAGCAGTCAGGAAGTTAAAGTTGTGAAGGCAGGAATTCCAGCGGTCAATGACATTTAGGTGTATTGTTCTGCTCAGCCACCACCTCTTCATTATCTATAATAACACTAGCTATGGCCCATTATTACACCACCTCTTCATTATCTATAATAACACTAGCTATGGCCCATTATTACACCACCTCTTCATTATCTATAATAACACTAGCTATGGCCCATTATTACACCACCCTCTTCATTATCTATAATAACACTAGCTATGGCCCATTATTACACCACCTCTTCATTATCTATAATAACACTAGCAATGGCCCATTATTACCTACTGTGTTGTTCTAGCCACCACCTCTTCATTATCTATAATAACACTAGCTATGGCCATTATTACACCACCTCTTCATTATCTATAATAACACTAGCTATGGCCCATTATTACACCACCTCTTCATTATCTATAATAACACTAGCTATGGCCCATTATTACCTACTGTGTTGTTCCAGCCACCACCTCTTCATTATCTATAATAACACTAGTTATGGCCCATTATTACCTACTGTGTTGGTCCAGCCACCTTCTCTACTGTGAGTCTTCTATTGTACCTTTAACTATCCATACTGATGATGACATTAGGAGCATTAAATCGGCCACCTAGACAACTGTACTGTTCATTATCCATCATGACATTAGGAGCATTGTTCAGTCATCTAGTGGACTATTCTCTCTCCATAATGATTATAGCAGCATTGTTCAGTCATCTAGTGAACTATTCTCTCTCCATAATGATTATAGCAGCATTGTTCAGTCATCTAGTGAACTATTCTCTCTCCATAATGATTATAGCAGCATTGTTCAGTCAGCTAGTGGACTATTCTCTCTCCATAATGATTATAGCAGCATTGTTCAGTCATCTAGTGGACTATTCTCTCTCCATAATGATTATAGGAGCATTGTTCAGTCAGCTAGTGAACTATTCTCTCTCCATAATGATTATAGCAGCATTGTTCAGTCATCTAGTGAACTATTCTCTCTCCATAATGATTATAGGAGCATTGTTCAGTCAGCTAGTGAACTATTCTCTCTCCATAATGATTATAGCAGCATTGTTCAGTCATCTAGTGAACTATTCTCTCTCCATAATGATTATAGCAGCATTGTTCAGTCATCTAGTGGACTATTCTCCATAATGATTATAGCAGCATTGTTCAGTCATCTAGTGAACTATTCTCCATAATGATTATAGCAGCATTGTTCAGTCATCTAGTGAACTATTCTCCATAATGATTATAGCAGCATTGTTCAGTCAGCTAGTGGACTATTCTCCATAATGATTATAGCAGCATTGTTCAGTCATCTAGTGGACTATTCTCCATAATGATTATAGCAGCATTGTTCAGTCAGCTAGTGGACTATTCTCCCTCCATAATGATTATAGCAGCATTGTTCAGTCATCTAGTGGACTATTCTCCATAATGATTATAGCAGCATTGTTCAGTCAGCTAGTGGACTATTCTCTCTCCATAATGATTATAGCAGCATTGTTCAGTCAGCTAGTGGACTATTCTCCCTCCATAATGATTATAGCAGCATTGTTCAGTCATCTAGTGGACTATTCTCCCTCCATAATGATTATAGCAGCATTGTTCAGTCATCTAGTGAACTATTCTCCATAATGATTATAGCAGCATTGTTCAGTCATCTAGTGGACTATTCTCCCTCCATAATGATTATAGCAGCATTGTTCAGTCATCTAGTGGACTATTCTCCATAATGATTATAGCAGCATTGTTCAGTCATCTAGTGAACTATTCTCTCTCCATAATGATTATAGCAGCATTGTTCAGTCAGCTAGTGAACTATTCTCTCTCCATAATGATTATAGCAGCATTGTTCAGTCAGCTAGTGGACTATTCTCTCTCCATAATGATTATAGTAGCATTGTTCAGTCATCTAGTGGACTATTCTCCATAATGATTATAGCAGCATTGTTCAGTCATCTAGTGGACTATTCTCTCTCCATAATGATTATAGTAGCATTGTTCAGTCATCTAGTGGACTATTCTCCATAATGATTATAGCAGCATTGTTCAGTCATCTAGTGGACTATTCTCCATAATGATTATAGCAGCATTGTTCAGTCATCTAGTGGACTATTCTCCATAATGATTATAGCAGCATTGTTCAGTCAGCTAGTGAACTATTCTCTCTCCATAATGATTATAGGAGCATTGTTCAGTCAGCTAGTGAACTATTCTCTCTCCATAATGATTATAGCAGCATTGTTCAGTCAGCTAGTGGACTATTCTCTCTCCATAATGATTATAGCAGCATTGTTCAGTCAGCTAGTGAACTATTCTCTCTCCATAATGATTATAGCAGCATTGTTCAGTCAGCTAGTGGACTATTCTCTCTCCATAATGATTATAGCAGCATTGTTCAGTCATCTAGTGAACTATTCTCTCTCCATAATGATTATAGCAGCATTGTTCAGTCTCTCCATAATGATTATAGCAGCATTGTTCAGTCAGCTAGTGGACTATTCTCCATAATGATTATAGCAGCATTGTTCAGTCATCTAGTGGACTATTCTCTCTCCATAATGATTATAGCAGCATTGTTCAGTCAGCTAGTGGACTATTCTCTCTCCATAATGATTATAGCAGCATTGTTCAGTCTCTCCATAATGATTATAGCAGCATTGTTCAGTCATCTAGTGGACTATTCTCCCTCCATAATGATTATAGCAGCATTGTTCAGTCAGCTAGTGGACTATTCTCTCTCCATAATGATTATAGCAGCATTGTTCAGTCAGCTAGTGGACTATTCTCTCTCCATAATGATTATAGCAGCATTGTTCAGTCTCTCCATAATGATTATAGCAGCATTGTTCAGTCATCTAGTGGACTATTCTCTCTCCATAATGATTATAGTAGCATTGTTCAGTCATCTAGTGGACTATTCTCCATAATGATTATAGCAGCATTGTTCAGTCAGCTAGTGGACTATTCTCCATAATGATTATAACAGCATTGTTCAGTCATCTAGTGAACTATTCTCCATAATGATTATAGCAGCATTGTTCAGTCATCTAGTGGACTATTCTCTCTCCATAATGATTATAGCAGCATTGTTCAGTCATCTAGTGGACTATTCTCCCTCCATAATGATTATAGCAGCATTGTTCAGTCATCTAGTGGACTATTCTCTCTCCATAATGATTATAGCAGCATTGTTCAGTCAGCTAGTGGACTATTCTCTCTCCATAATGATTATAGCAGCATTGTTCAGTCATCTAGTGGACTATTCTCCCTCCATAATGATTATAGCAGCATTGTTCAGTCATCTAGTGGACTATTCTCTCTCCATAATGATTATAGCAGCATTGTTCAGTCAGCTAGTGGACTATTCTCTCTCCATAATGATTATAGCAGCATTGTTCAGTCTCTCCATAATGATTATAGCAGCATTGTTCAGTCATCTAGTGAACTATTCTCTCTCCATAATGATTATAGCAGCATTGTTCAGTCATCTAGTGAACTATTCTCTCTCCATAATGATTATAGCAGCATTGTTCAGTCAGCTAGTGGACTATTCTCTCTCCATAATGATTATAGCAGCATTGTTCAGTCAGCTAGTGAACTATTCTCCATAATGATTATAGCAGCATTGTTCAGTCATCTAGTGGACTATTCTCCATAATGATTATAGCAGCATTGTTCAGTCATCTAGTGGACTATTCTCTCTCCATAATGATTATAACCAACACAAACATAAGTGTTGGAAACACTTATCTCCCTCACTAGCTTTAAGCACCAACTGTCAGAGCATCTTACAGATTACTGCACCTGTACATAGCCCACCTATAATTTAGCCCAAACAACTACCTCTTTCCCAACTGTATTTAATTTATTTATTTATTTTGCTCCTTTGCACCCCATTATTTTTATTTCTACTTTGCACATTCTTCCATTGCAATACTACCATTCCAGTGTTTTACTTGCTATATTGTATTTACTTTGCCACCATGGCCTTTTTTGCCTTTACCTCCCTTCTCACCTAATTTGCTCACATTGTATATAGACTTGTTTTTTTTTACTGTATTATTGACTGTATGTTTGTTTTACTCCATGTGTAACTCTGTGTCGTTGTATGTGTCGAACTGCTTTGCTTTATCTTGGCCAGGTCGCAATTGTAAATGAGAACTTGTTCTCAACTTGCTTACCTGGTTAAATAAAGGTGAAATAAAAAATAAATAAAAATAACAGGCCCATTATTACACCACCTCTTCATTATCTATAATAACACTAGCTATGGCCCATTATTACCTACTGTGTTGTTCCAGCCACCACCTCTTCATTATCTATAATAACACTAGTTATGGCCCATTATTACCTACTGTGTTGGTCCAGCCACCACCTGTTCATTATCTATAATAACACTAGCTATGGCCCATTATTACACCACCTCTTCATTATCTATAATAACACTAGCTATGGCCCATTATTACACCACCTCTTCATTATCTATAATAACACTAGCTATGGCCCATTATTACACCACCTCTTCATTATCTATAATAACACTAGCTATGGCCCATTATTACACCACCTCTTCATTATCTATAATAACACTAGCTATGGCCATTATTACACCACCTCTTCATTATCTATAATAACACTAGCTATGGCCCATTATTACACCACCCTCTTCATTATCTATAATAACACTAGCTATGGCCCATTATTACACCACCTCTTCATTATCTATAATAACACTAGCTATGGCCCATTATTACCTACTGTGTTGTTCCAGCCACCACCTCTTCATTATCTATAATAACACTAGCTATGGCCCATTATTACACCACCTCTTCATTATCTATAATAACACTAGCTATGGCCATTATTACACCACCGCTTCATTATCTATAATAACACTAGCTATGGCCCATTATTACACCACCTCTTCATTATCTATAATAACACTAGCTATGGCCCATTATTACACCACCTCTTCATTATCTATAATAACACTAGCTATGGCCCATTATTACACCACCTCTTCATTATCTATAATAACACTAGCTATGGCCCATTATTACACCACCCTCTTCATTATCTATAATAACACTAGCTATGACCCATTATTACACCACCTCTTCATTATCTATAATAACACTAGCTATGGCCATTATTACACCACCTCTTCATTATCTATAATAACACTAGCTATGGCCCATTATTACACCACCTCTTCATTATCTATAATAACACTAGCTATGGCCATTATTACACCACCTCTTCATTATCTATAATAACACTAGCTATGGCCCATTATTACACCACCTCTTCATTATCTATAATAACACTAGCTATGGCCCATTATTACACCACCTCTTCATTATCTATAATAACACTAGCTATGGCCCATTATTACACCACCTCTTCATTATCTATAATAACACTAGCTATGGCCATTATTACACCACCTCTTCATTATCTATAATAACACTAGCTATGGCCCATTATTACACCACCCTCTTCATTATCTATAATAACACTAGCTATGGCCATTATTACACCACCTCTTCATTATCTATAATAACACTAGCTATGGCCCATTATTACACCACCCTCTTCATTATCTATAATAACACTAGCTATGGCCCATTATTACACCACCTCTTCATTATCTATAATAACACTAGCTATGGCCCATTATTACCTACTGTGTTGTTCCAGCCACCACCTCTTCATTATCTATAATAACACTAGTTATGGCCCATTATTACCTACTGTGTTGTTCCAGCCACCACCTCTTCATTATCTATAATAACACTAGTTATGGCCCATTATTACCTACTGTGTTGGTCCAGCCACCTTCTCTACTGTGAGTCTTCTATTGTACCTTTAACTATCCATACTGATGATGACATTAGGAGCATTAAATCGGCCACCTAGACAACTGTACTGTTCATTATCCATCATGACATTAGGAGCATTGTTCAGTCATCTAGTGGACTATTCTCCATAATGATTATAGCAGCATTGTTCAGTCATCTAGTGGACTATTCTCTCTCCATAATGATTATAGCAGCATTGTTCAGTCAGCTAGTGGACTATTCTCCATAATGATTATAGCAGCATTGTTCAGTCAGCTAGTGGACTATTCTCTCTCCATAATGATTATAGCAGCATTGTTCAGTCAGCTAGTGAACTATTCTCTCTCCATAATGATTATAGCAGCATTGTTCAGTCAGCTAGTGGACTATTCTCCATAATGATTATAGCAGCATTGTTCAGTCATCTAGTGAACTATTCTCTCTCCATAATGATTATAGCAGCATTGTTCAGTCATCTAGTGAACTATTCTCTCTCCATAATGATTATAGCAGCATTGTTCAGTCATCTAGTGGACTATTCTCTCTCCATAATGATTATAGCAGCATTGTTCAGTCAGCTAGTGAACTATTCTCCATAATGATTATAGCAGCATTGTTCAGTCAGCAGTGAACTATCTAATGATTATAGCAGCATTGTTCAGTCAGTTAGTGGACTATTCTCCATAATGATTATAGCAGCATTGTTCAGTCATTGGACTATTCTCTCTCCATAATGATTTCATTGTTCAGTCTAGTGAACTATTCTCTCTCCATAATGATTATAGCAGCATTGTTCAGTCAGCTAGTGGACTATTCTCTCCATAATGATTATAGCAGCATTGTCATCTAGTCTATTCTCCATAATGATTATAGCAGCATTGTTCAGTCATCTAGTGAACTATTCTCTCTCCATAATGATTATAGCAGCATTGTTCAGTCAGCTAGTGGACTATTCTCTCTCCATAATGATTATAGCAGCATTGTTCAGTCATCTAGTGAACTATTCTCTCTCCATAATGATTATAGCAGCATTGTTCAGTCATCTAGTGGACTATTCTCTCTCCATAATGATTATAGCAGCATTGTTCAGTCAGCTAGTGAACTATTCTCCATAATGATTATAGCAGCATTGTTCAGTCATCTAGTGGACTATTCTCTCTCCATAATGATTATAGCAGCATTGTTCAGTCATCTAGTGAACTATTCTCCATAATGATTATAGCAGCATTGTTCAGTCATCTAGTGGACTATTCTCTCTCCATAATGATTATAGCAGCATTGTTCAGTCATCTAGTGGACTATTCTCTCTCCATAATGATTATAGCAGCATTGTTCAGTCAGCTAGTGGACTATTCTCTCTCCATAATGATTATAGCAGCATTGTTCAGTCAGCTAGTGGACTATTCTCTCTCCATAATGATTATAGCAGCATTGTTCAGTCAGCTAGTGAACTATTCTCTCTCCATAATGATTATAGCAGCATTGTTCAGTCATCTAGTGAACTATTCTCTCTCCATAATGATTATAGCAGCATTGTTCAGTCAGCTAGTGGACTATTCTCCATAATGATTATAGCAGCATTGTTCAGTCAGCTAGTGGACTATTCTCTCTCCATAATGATTATAGCAGCATTGTTCAGTCAGCTAGTGGACTATTCTCTCTCCATAATGATTATAGCAGCATTGTTCAGTCAGCTAGTGGACTATTCTCTCTCCATAATGATTATAGCAGCATTGTTCAGTCATCTAGTGGACTATTCTCCATAATGATTATAGCAGCATTGTTCAGTCATCTAGTGGACTATTCTCCATAATGATTATAGCAGCATTGTTCAGTCATCTAGTGGACTATTCTCCATAATGATTATAGCAGCATTGTTCAGTCATCTAGTGGACTATTCTCCATAATGATTATAGCAGCATTGTTCAGTCAGCTAGTGAACTATTCTCTCTCCATAATGATTATAGCAGCATTGTTCAGTCATCTAGTGGACTATTCTCTCTCCATAATGATTATAGCAGCATTGTTCAGTCATCTAGTGGACTATTCTCCATAATGATTATAGCAGCATTGTTCAGTCAGCTAGTGGACTATTCTCTCTCCATAATGATTATAGCAGCATTGTTCAGTCATCTAGTGAACTATTCTCTCTCCATAATGATTATAGCAGCATTGTTCAGTCTCTCCATAATGATTATAGCAGCATTGTTCAGTCTCTCCATAATGATTATAGCAGCATTGTTCAGTCAGCTAGTGGACTATTCTCTCTCCATAATGATTATAGCAGCATTGTTCAGTCATCTAGTGGACTATTCTCTCTCCATAATGATTATAGCAGCATTGTTCAGTCATCTAGTGGACTATTCTCTCTCCATAATGATTATAGCAGCATTGTTCAGTCAGCTAGTGAACTATTCTCTCTCCATAATGATTATAGCAGCATTGTTCAGTCATCTAGTGGACTATTCTCCATAATGATTATAGCAGCATTGTTCAGTCAGCTAGTGAACTCTGGAGTGTTGCGGATCCTGTTGAGGGGATCTTCAGATTGTGATGATGGCTGAGTCTCAAACGGCAGCCTATATACTGATCCAGTCAGAAATAGTGCACTATGTAGGGAATAGGGTGCCAGCCCTGGTCTAAAGTAGTGCACTATGTAGGGAATAGGGTGCCCGCCCTGGTCTAAAGTAGTGCACTATGTAGGGAATAGGGTGCCAGCCCTGGTCTAAAGTAGTGCACTATGTAGGGAATAGGGTGCCAGCCCTGGTCTAAAGTAGTGCACTATGTAGGGAATAGGGTGCCATTTGGGATGCAGACGATGTGTCTGTTATGGCCTGTGCCTCCATTAACATCAGCTCAATCGTCTCATTCACATCGTCTAACTGCCTGCTGACAAGTGACAGATGAGGCAGTGTAGACAGTGGCCTTTTCTCAATTGGATTCGCTCAACTCCTGAGTCCTCTCTCCTCACCCTCCTCCTCCCTCCTCCTCTCTCCTCCCCCTCCTCTTCTCTCCTCCCTCCTCCTCTCTCCTCCCCTTCCTCCTCTCCTCCCTCCTCTCTCCTCCCCCTCCTCCTTTCTCCTCCCTCCTCCTCTCTCCTCCCCCCTCCTCCTCTCTCCTCCCTCCTCCCTCCTCCCTCCTCCCCCTCCCTCTCTCCTCCCTCCTCCTCTCTCCTCCCCCTCCTCCTCTCTCCTCCCTCCTCCTCCCTCTCTCCTCCCTCCTCCTCTCCCCCCCTCCTCCCCTCTCCTCCCTCCTCCTCTCTCCTCCCCCTCCTCCTCTCTCCTCCCCCCTCCTCTCTCCTCCCTCCTTCTCTCTCCTCCCCCTCCTCCTCTCTCCTCCCTCCTCCTCTCTCCTCCCTCCTCCTCTCTCCTCACCCTCCTCCTCTCTGTCCTCCTTTTGGGAAAAGAGCAAAGGTAATCGAGGAGAGGTGGCGAGGAGAGGAAATGGACTCTCATATGAAATGAGAGTCTCCTGTCAATCGCGCGTCATCAGGTCAATGATATTTACAGGGTGGAATCCCCACAATAAATGTATAAAGGGATCCAAACCAATGTAGCCAGTCGTGAAGACATTTCATGGATAAAAGATGAGTAGAATATGTTTTTTTAAATGTTGGCATGCTGTTCTCCTTCAATAAAACTATAGTTGATTCAAAGGGGGTGTGGCAGAAGTCTTCCACGAAGGACTCAGGTAGGATGCACCTGTGCTTCCTCGCCAAAAGGAGGCTATCGAGGAGGGGATGACAGTCTTCCGTTTGCCTACTAACGAATTGACAACTTCCTCGACCACTCAATCACATCGGTTTCCAAGTCACGGAGGAGAGATGATGGAGGGAGAGAGTGTGGAAGTTGGACTTTCGCCGTTGTCATTGAAACAACAATGGCCTTGTTTGATTGGGTGGCTGACATCAAGGTGTTGAAATCAAAAAATGGTGTTTGTGATCTGTATGTTGGATACTGACTGATGTTAATCACATTGAGGTAAAATAGATTATCTATAGTGTATCCTCTCTATAGGGCTCCAGAGTGGCGCAGTGGTCTAAGGCACTGCATCTCAGTGCCAGACGCGTCACTACAGACACCATGATTCGAATCCAGGCTTTATCACAACCGGCCGTGATTAGGAGTCCCATAGGGTGGCGCACAATTGGCCCGGGTTTGGCCCGTGTAGGCCGTCATTGTGAATAAGAATTTGTTCTTTAACTGACTTAAACAAAGGTTACATTTTAAAAAATGTGAATAATAAATGTATATAAATATATATATTTCTATACATTTATTATTTACATTTGTATATATATATATATATATATTTACACATATATATATATATATATATATATTTATACATACAGTGGGGCAAAAATGTATTTAGTCAGCCACCAATTGTGCAAGTTCTCCCACTTAAAAAGATGAGAGAGGCCTGTAATTTTCATCATAGGTACACTTCAACCATGACAGACAAAATTAGGAGAAAAAAATCCAGAAAATCACATTGTATGATTTTTAATGAATTTGTTTCCAAATTATGGTGGAAAATAAGTATTTGGTCAATAACAAAAGTTTATCTCAATACTTTGTTATATACCCTTTGTTGGCAATGACAGAGGTCAAACGTTTTCTGTAAGTCTTCACAAGGTTTTCACACACTGTTGCTGGTATTTTGGCCCATTCCTCCATGCAGATCCCCTCTAGAGCAGTGATGTTTTGGGGCTGTTGCTAGGCAACACGGACTTTCAACTCCCTCCAAAGATTTTCTATGGGGTTGAGATCTGGAGACTGGCTAGGCCACTCCAGGACCTTGAAATGCTTCTTACGAAGCTACTCCTTCGTTGCCCGGGCGGTGTGTTTGGGATCATTGTCATGCTGAAAGACCCAGCCACGTTTCATCTTCAATGCCCTTGCTGATGGAAGGAGTTTTCACTCAAAATCTCACGATACATTGCCCCATTCATTCTTTCCTCGACACGGATCAGTCGTCCTGGTTCCTTTGCAGAAAAACAGCCCCAAAGCATGATGTTTCCACCCCCATGCTTCACAGTAGGTATGGTGTTCTTTGGATGCAACTCAGCATTCTTTGTCCTCCAAACACGACAAGTTGAGTTTTTACCAAAAAGTTCTATTTTGGTTTCATCTGACCATATGACATTCTCCCAATCTTCTTCTGGATCATCCAAATGCTCTCTAGTAAACTTCAGACGGGCCTGGACATGTACTGGCTTAAGCAGGGGGACATCTGGCACTGCAGGATTTGAGTCCCTGGCGGCGTAGTGTGTTACTGATGGTAGGCTTTGTTGCTTTGGTCCCAGCTCTCTGCAGGTCATTCACTAGGTCCCCCAGTGTGGTTCTGGGATTTTTGCTCACCGTTCTTGTGATCATTTTGACCCCACGGGGTGAGATCTTGCGTGGAGCCCCAGGTCGGGGGAGATTATCAGTGGTCTTGTATGTCTTCCATTTCCTAATAATTGCTCCCACAGTTGATTTCTTCAAACCAAGCTGCTTACCTATTGCAGATTCAGTCTTCCCAGCCTGGTGCAGGTCTACAATTTTGTTTCTGGTGTCCTTTGACAGCTCTTTGGTCTTGGCCATAGTGGAGTTTGGAGTGTGACTGTTTGAGGTTGTGGACAGGTGTCTTTTATACTGATAACAAGTTAAAACAGGTGCCATTAATACAGGTAACGAGAGGAGGACAGAGGAGCCTCTTAAAGAAGAAGATACAGGTCTGTGAGAGCCAGAAATCTTGCTTGTTTGTAGGTGACTGCATGGAGGAATGGGCCAAAATACCAGCAACAGTGTGTGAGAACCTTGTGAAGACTTACAGAAAACGTTTGACCTCTGTCATTGCCAACAAAAGGTATATAACAAAGTATTGAGATAAACTTATTTTCCACCATAATTTGCAAATAAATCCATTAAAAATCCTACAATGTGATTTTCTGGATTTTTTTCCCTAATTTTGTCTGTCATAGTTGAAGTGTACCTATGATGAAAATTACAGGCCTCTCTCATCTTTTTAAGTGGGAGTACTTGCACAATTGGTGGCTGACTAAATACTTTTTTGCCCCACTGTATATGTCACACAATAGACTAGGTTTTGATTCATATTATAACTGAAGGCTGAAACTCGACCAAACAGAGATACAATGCATCCAAAATGGCACCCTATTCCCTATATTATATCCACTATATTTGAACAGGACCCATAAGGCTCTGGTGAAAAATAGTTCACTACATAGGGCATAGGGTGCCGTACGAGACACAGTGATACAGTACATTGACGTAGTCCTTTTAAGTTTTAAAAGACTCTGATCAAATTGAAATGAGACACGACGCTATTTAAGGAGTTGGATTTAAAAAAAATATAGACCCCCAACCTAGACGTTCACCTCAACCATTCACTATACGAAGTCTTTTTTTTCTGTTACTAATACTGTCAATAAAGTTTTCATGATTGTAATTTGCATCTGTTTAAATCCCTAACACACTAACGATTTCATGGAAACACATTTCATTTAAAGACGGGCAGAAACCCCTTTCACAGCGGTCGCATTAAATCATTCTTTCTTGTGAATTTTTTAAATATTTATTTCATTTTGCCCGAACGCTTTTCGAAACTGTAGCCGACTTTGATGGGCCTTCAACGCGATGGATAACAAAGTTCAGAAGACATTTAGAAAAGTTATTTAAGTTATTAAGCCAAAAAGCCTTGCTTATTAATTGAGATAATTTCAATATTCAAAATGTAAGTGGTCTTTTATGAAAGGACATGAAACGATCCAACTAATTAAAGAGGAAATGCCTTTCTGTAAATGAAAGCAGCCATGCTTGAATAATTCAACGAGCATCGTATTAGACTAGAGGAGAACTCAGTTTTCATGTTGGGGATTATGTTGTTACAGAAGTGTTTTGTGACTAAAGCAGGATTTATTTGTCACCAGCAAATTGCGTGGAAATAATAAGTAACCCTAACATTACCTCCCTTAACCCTAACATTACCTCCCCTAACCCTAACATTACCTCCCCTGACCCAAACATTGAAACTGGAGCAACAGCACTGTCAGGTGGACCCTGGGGACTCCCTAACCCAGTCATCACCTCAATTAGTCCTGGGGCATTGGTCCTAGGGCTCAGGTCCTGACCATTAACCTCCCTTAACCCTAACATTACCTCCCCTAACCCTAACATTACCTCCCCTTACCCAAACATTACCTCAATTAACCCTAACATTACCTCCCCTAACCCTAACATTACCTCCCCTAACCCTAACATTACCTCCCTAACCCTAACATTACCTCCCCTAACCCTAACATTACCTCCCCTGACCCTAACATTACCTCCCCTAACCCTAACATTACCTCCCCTAACCATAACATTACCTCCCTTAACCCTAACATTACAAAAATCAAATGTTTTTATATGGCCCTTCGTACATCAGCTGATATCTCAAAGTGCTGTACAGAAACCCAGCCTAAAACCCCAAACAGCAAGCAATACAGGTGTAGAAGCACGGTGGCTAGGAAAAACTCCCTAGAAAGGCCAAAACCTAGGAAGAAACCGAGAGAGGAACCAGGCTATGTGGGGTGGCCAGTCCTCTTCTGGCTGTGCCGGGTGGAGATTATAACAGAACATGGCCAAGATGTTCAAATGTTCATAAATGACCAACATGGTCGAATAATAATAAGGCAGAACAGTTTAAACTGGAGCAACAGCACTGTCAGGTGGACTGGGGACAGCAAGGAGTCATCATGTCAGGTAGTCCTGGGGCATGGTCCTAGGGCTCAGGTCCTAGGACCATTTCCTCCCTTAACCCTAACATTACCTCCCCTAACCCTAACATTACCTCCACTAACCATAACATTACCCCCCCTAACCCTGGCATTACCTCCCCTAACCCTAACATTACCTCCCCTACCCCTAACATTACCTCCCTTAGCCCTAACATTACCTCCCTTGACCCTGACATTACCTCCCCTAACCATAACATTACCTCCCCTAACCATACCATTACCTCCCCTAACCATGCCATTACCTCCCCTAGCCCTGACATTACCTCCCCTAACCATGACATTACCTCCCCTAGCCCTAACATTACCTCCCATAACCCTAACATTACATCCCCTAACCCTAACATTACCTCCCATAACCCTAACATTACCTCCCCTGACCTTAACATGACCTCCCCTGGCCCTAACATTACCTCTCCTAACCATAACATTACCTCCCCTAACCCTAACATTACCTCACATAACCCTAACATTACCTCCCCTAACCCTCGCATTACCTTCCCTGACCCTGACATTACCTCCCCTAGCCCTAACATTGTCTCCCATAGCCCTGACATTACCTCCCCTAACCCTAACATTACCTCCCCTAACCCTAACATTACCTCCCCTGACCCTAACCCTAACATTACCTACCCTGACCCTAACATTACGGATTCTCCCTAACCCTGATATTACCTTTAAGTTTCATTTAACATTTAAGTCATTTGATGGTTCCACCTAACTTACAACCTCCCTTATGACCTCAAACTAAACTTTTCAGGGGAGGGAGTTAGCTTGATATTATCTCCTTAAGAGGTGGGGTTTCAGTTGAATGACTAGTCCTAACTCCGCTGTCAGTGTACATCTAAATCCATTACCAGTCCTAACCCTAATCCTAACATTACCTCCCTAATCCTAATCCTAAGCATTACCTCCCCTAACACTAGTTTTAACATTACCTCCTGAACCCTAATCCTAACATTACCTCTCCTGAATCCTAAAGTTTCTTTCCCTAAACCTAATGCAACTTTCCTCTCTTGAAACCTAATCCTAACAGCCTCCCCTGACTGGATCCTGATAGGGACCAACCCTCACCCTAATCCTGGAGAAACCCTAATAAGGTCTAACATTAGCGGGTGTAGACCTAATGTCCTAGGGGAGGGACCTCCCTAACCCTAATCCTAACATTACCTCAGACCCTAATCCGGTGTCCGAGGACCTGCTAAACCTAATCCTAACAGCGGATGTTCCCTAATCCTGACAAAGTCATCTGCTAATGCAGAGGGAATCCTAACATTACCTCCTAATCCAAGTTCTTAGCGCTCTGCTAAACCTAAGAACATTACCTCCCCTAATCCTAAAGTTTCCTCTGCTGACCTAGATCCTAACATTACCTCCCCTAATCCTAGAAAGTGGCTCCCTCTGCTAACCTAATCCTAGACATCTTAGCCACCTGGTCCCTAGGATCCTAAAGTGTCCTCATGGATAGGCTAATCCTAATCCTAACAGCTCCTAAGAGGTTCATTGACCTCCCCTAATCCTACCAGTTATGTCTGCTAAACCAACATGGGAGATGAGGATTACCCACCTAACCCTAATCCTAACATCAAACCTCCCTAAAGGAAAGTTTCCTTGAAGGCCTAATCCTAGGACATTAGGACCCTGGAGAAGGTTTGAGCAGTAAACCTAATGATAGGATTAGAATAGGAGATCCTAAAGAGACAGACCTAATCCTAATCCTAACATTAAGGTCCCTGGGACAGTGGCGAGGACCATCCTAGGGGCATTCGTTGGATGACCCTAATCCTAAGGATTACCTAGTAAGGAGGACTTGGAGATTACCTCCCCTAACCCTAATCCTAACATTCCAGGAGGAACATTGCCTCCCCTAATCCTAAAGGGGAAGGTGAAGGGTAATCCAAAGATTAGAGGAGTGAGGCCTAACAGTCAAAGGTAGCGTGGGACCTCCTGAGGTCCTAGAGGGTCGGAGACCTAAGGAAGTCTGTGGTGAGTTTGGCTCTGGAGAGAGACCTAATCCTAACATTAGCCTGATGGTCTAATCCTAGGGGAACCTCGATAAATCCTAAGGATGTTTCCTCTGCTAAACCTAATGTGACACATGGTTTTAGCAATCCTAAAGTTTCCTCTGCTAAACCTTGACCGTGAATAAGAGAATGACCACTGGGAGAACCTAATCTAACAGTTGAAGCTTTGACTAGAGGCACCTTGGAACATTACCTGTAATGTCAGTTTTCTGCTAATCCAATTCCTGGGCCAGAGCCAAGAATTCCCTGGAGAGGAGGCGAAAGAGGCTGGACATTACCTCCCCTAATCCTAAAAGTTTACCTCTGCTAAACCTAATCCTAACGAGACCTGGAACTCCCTGATCATAAACATTACCTCCCCTAATCCTAATTGGCTAAAGAGACCTGAGGAACATTACCTCCCCTAATCCTAAAGTTTCCTCTGCTAAACCTAATCCTAACATTACCTCCTAACACCTAGTCCTAACAGGGACTCCCTAAGACCTAAGAGAACATTACCTCCCCTAATGACTAAAGTTTCGGAGCTAAACCTGATCCTAACATTGACCTCCTAACCCTGATCATAACATTACCTCCCCTAATCCTAAAGTTTCCTCTGCTAAACCTAATCCTAACATTACCTCCCCTAACCCTGATCATAACATTACCTCCCCTAATCCTAAAGTTTCCTCTGCTAAACCTAATCCTAACATTACCTCCCCTAACCCTGATCATAACATTACCTCCCCTAATCCTAAAGTTTCCTCTGCTAAACCTAATCCTAACATTACCTCCCCTAACCCTGATCCTAACGGTCACCTCCCTAACCCAAATCCAACATTACTCCTAACCCTGAAATGAAATGAAAATGATCTCCTGTAACCTGGGAGATCCTAACATTACCTCCCCTAAGTTCTATGGTCCTAACATTGGCTCCCTAACCCTAATCCTAACATGTCTCCCTAACTGAGAAATCCTAACATTACCTCCCCTAAACTAATCCTAACATTAGGCTCCCAAAACCTAATCCTAACATTACCTCCCCTAAGAATCCTAACATTGGTGTAAGTTACTAACAGTTTCCTTAGCCTAAACCTAATCCTAACTTTCTCCCTAACCTGGATCCTCATTACCTCCCTAACCCTGATCTAAGATTACCAAATCCTGGTTACGGTCTTGCATCTAAAGAGGGATTAGCTCCCTAACCTAATCCTAACATTACCTCCCAAGGTTAAGGTGCACATTAGCTTCCCTAGGGTTCATAGGCAGATCCCTAATCCTAAATTACCTTTCTGGCTAGAAGATCCTAACATTACAGCTCCCTAACAAGGAAAAGGAAAATTAGACCTCCCTAACCTAATCCTAACATTACCTCCCTAACCCTAATCCTAACATTACCTCCCTAGCCCTAATCCTAACATTTCCTAAATCCTAATCCTAACATTACCTCCCTAACCCTAATCCTAACATTACCTCACCCCCTAATCCTAACATTACCTCCCTAACCTAATCTAACATTGCCCCCTAATGACCTAAGGTTAACAGGCCTCCAGAATCCCCTGACATTACCTGGATCTTTAATCCTAATCCTAACATTACCTCCCACCTAATGATAGGGAGGAGAACATTACCTCCCTAACCCTGAAGAGGGAGGCACCTCCCTAACCCTAATCCTCATTACCTCTTTCTGCCTAATTGGGGGCCTCCCTAACCCTAATGAGCTAACCCTAATCCTAACATTACCTCCTAATCCTAATCCTGGATTACCTCCCCTAATCCTAATCCTAACATTGCCCTCCTGGGGGAGACATTACCTGGAGGAGTTACCTACCCTAATCCTAATCCTAACATTACCTCCCTAACCTAATCCTAACATTACCTCCCTAACCCTGATCTAATATTTCCTAAGGGAAAAGATTCAGCTGGCTAAACCTAATCCTAACATTACCTCCCCTAACACTAATCCTAACATTACCTCCCTAACCTAATCCTAACAGCCTAATCCCTAATCCTAAATTCCTAACATAACCCCTAACATTACCTCCCTAATCCTAACATTACCTCCCTAACCCTAATCCTAACATTACCTCCCTAATCCTAATCCTAACATTACCTCCCTAACCCTAATCCTAACATTACCTCCCTAATCCTAATCCTAACATTACCTCCCCCTAATCCTAACATTACCTCCCTAACCCTAATCCTAACATTACCTCCCTAACCCTAATCCTAACATTACCTCCCTAATCCTAACATTACCTCCCTAACCCTAATCCTAAACATCAACCTCCCTAACCCCTAATCCTAACATTACCTCCCTAACCCTAATCCTAACATTACCTCCCTAACCTAATCCTAACATTACCTCCCTAACCCTAATCCTAACAACCTAACCCTAATCCTAATCCTAACATTACCTCCCTAACCTAATCCTAACATTACCTCCCTAACCTAATCCTAACATTACCTCCCCTAATCCTAATCCTAACATTACCTCCCCTAATCCTAATCCTAACATTACCTCCCCTAACCCTAATCCTAACATTACCTCCCCTAACCCTAATCCTAACATTACCTCCCCTAACCCTAATCCTAACATTACCTCCCCTAACCCTAATCCTAACATTACCTCCCCTAATCCTAAAGTTTCCTCTGCTAAACCTAATCCTAACATTACCTCCCCTAATCCTAAAGTTTCCTCTCCTAAACCTAATCCTAACATTACCTCCCTAACCCTAATCCTAACATTACCTCCCCCCTAATCCTAAATTTCCTCCCTAAACCTAATCCTAACATTACCTCCCTAACCCTAATCCTAACATTACCTCCCCTAATCCTAATAAAGTTTCTCCCTAAACCTAATCCTAACATTACCTCCCTAACCCTAATCCTAACATTACCTAACCCCCTAACATTCCTCCCTAATCCTAACATTACCTCTAAACCTAATCCTAACATTACCTCCCCTAACCCTAATCCTAACATTACCTCCCCTAACCCTAATCCTAACATTACCTCCCCTAATCCTAAAGTTTCCTCTGCTAAACCTAATCCTAACATTACCTCCCCTAACCCTAATCCTAACATTACCTCCCTAATCCTAACATTACCTCCCTAAACCTAATCCTAACATTACCTCCCCTAACCCTAATCCTAACATTACCTCCCCTAACCCTAATCCTAACATTACCTCCCCTAATCCTAACATTACCTCCCCTAATCCTAATCCTAACATTACCTCCCTAATCCTAATCCTAACATTACCTCCCTAACCTAATCCTAACATTACCTCCCCTAACCTAATCCTAACATTACCTCCCTAACCCTAATCCTAACATTACCTCCCTAATCCTAATCCTAACATTACCTCCCTAAACCTAATCCTAACATTACCTCCCTAATCCTAATCCTAACATTACCTCCCTAACCCTAATCCTAACATTACCTCCCTAATCCTAACATTACCTCCCCTAATCCTAACATTACCTCCCTAATCCTAATCCTAACATTACCTCCCTAACCCTAATCCTAACATTACCTCCCTAATCCTAATCCTAACATTACCTCCCTAATCCTAAATTACCTCCCTAACCTAATCCTAACATTACCTCCCTAATCCTAATCCTAACATTACCTCCCTAACCTAATCCTAACATTACCTCCCTAACCCTAACATTACCTCCCTAATCCTAACATTAACATTCCCCTAATCCTAATCCTAACATTACCTCCCTAACCCTAATCCTAACATTACCTCCCTAACCCTAATCCTAACATTACCTCCCTAATCCTAATCCTAACATTACCTCCCCTAACCCTAATCCTAACATTACCTCCCCCTAATCCTAACATTACCTCCCTAACCCTAATCCTAACATTACCTCCCTAATCCTAATCCTAACATTACCTCCCTAATCCTAATCCTAACATTAACCTAATCCTAACATTACCTCCCCTCCCTAATCCTAACATTACCTCCCTAATCCTAATCCTAACATTACCTCCCTAATCCTAATCCTAACATTACCTCCCTAACCCTAATCCTAACATTACCTCCCTAATCCTAATCCTAACATTACCTCCCTAATCCTAATCCTAACATTACCTCCCTAATCCTAATAACATTACCTCCCCTAAACCTAATCCTAACATTACCTCCCCTAATCCTAATCCTAACATTACCTCCCTAATCCTAACATTACCTCCCTAACCCTAATCCTAACATTACCTCCTAATCCTAACATTACCTCCCTAATCCTAACATTACCTCCTAATCCTAATCCTAACATTACCTCCCTAACCCTAATCCTAACATTACCTCCCTAACCCTAATCCTAACATTACCTCCCCCCCTAATCCTAACATTACCTCCCTAATCCTAATCCTAACATTACCTCCCCTAACCCTAATCCTAACATTACCTCCCTAATCCTAATCCTAACATTACCTCCCTAATCCTAAAGACCTCCCTAACCCTAATCCTAACATTACCTCCCCTAATCCTAATCCTAACATTACCTCCCCTAATCCCTAATCCTAACATTACCTCCCTAATCCTAATCCTAACATTACCTCCCTAATCCTAATCCTAACATTACCTCCTCCCTAATCCTAACATTACCTCCCTAACTAATCCTAATCCTAACATTACCTCCCTAATCCTAATCCTAACATTACCTCCCTAATCCTAATCCTAACATTACCTCCCTAATCCTAACATTACCTCCCTAATCCTAATCCTAACATTACCTCCCTAACCCTAATCCTAACATTACCTCCCTAATCCTAATCCTAACATTACCTCCCCTAATCCTAACATTACCTCCCTAAACCCTAATCCTAACATTACCTCCCTAATCCTAATCCTAACATTACCTCCCTAACCCTAATCCTAACATTACCTCCCTAATCCTAATCCTAACATTATTCCCTAATCCTAATCCTATTACCTCTAATCCTAATCCTAACATTACCTCCCTAATCCTAATCCTAACATTACCCCTAATCCTAATCCTAACATTACCTCCCTAATCCTAATCCTAACATTACCTCCCTAACCCTAATCCTAACATTACCTCCCTAATAATCCTAATCCTAACATTACCTCCCTAATCCTAATCCTAACATTACCTCCCCTAATCCTAATCCTAACATTACCTCCCTAATCCTAATCCTAACATTTTCCCTAATCCTAATCCTAACATTACCTCCCCTAATCCTAATCCTAACATTACCTCCCCTAACCCTAATCCTAACATTACCTCCCTAAACCTAATCCTAACATTACCTCCCCTAATCCTAATCCTAACATTACCTCCCCTAATCCTAATCCTAACATTACCTCCCTAATCCTAATCCTAACATTACCTCCCTAATCCTAATCCTAACATTACCTCCCTAACCTAATCCTAACATTACCTCCCTAATCCTAATCCTAACATTACCTCCCTAATCCTAATCCTAACATTACCTCCCTAATCCTAATCCTAACATTACCTCCCTAATCCTAATCCTAACATTACCTCCCTAACCCTAATCCTAACATTACCTCCCTAATCCTAATCTAACATTACCTCCCCTAATCCTAATCCTAACATTACCTCCCTAATCCTAATCCTAACATATTACCTCCCTAATCCTAATCCTAACATTACCTCCCCTAATCCTAATCCTAACATTACCTCCCTCCCCTAATCCTAACATTACCTCCCTAATCCTAATCCTAACATTACCTCCCTAACCCTAATCCTAACATTACCTCCCTAACCTAATCCTAACATTACCCCCTAATCCTAATCCTAACATTACCTCCCTAATCCTAATCCTAACATTACCTCCCTAACCTAATCCTAACATTACCTCCCCTAATCCTAATTACCTCCCCTAACATAACATTACCTCCTAATCCTAACATTACCTCCCTAACCCTAATCCTAACATTACCTCCCTAATCCTAATCCTAACATTACCTCCCTAATCCTAATCCTAACATTACCTCCCTAACCCTAATCCTAACATTACCTCCCTAATCCTAATCATTATCTAGGTCTTTTAATTACCTCCCTAATCCTAATCCTAACATTACCTCCCTAATCCTAATCCTAACATTACCTCCCTAATCCTAATCCTAACATTACCTCCCCTAACATTACCTCCCTAATCCTAATCCTAACATTACCTCCCCTAATCCCTAATCCCCTAATCCTAACATTACCTCCCTAATCCTAATCCTAACATTACCTCCCTAATCCTAACATTACCTCCCCCTAATCCTAACATTACCTCCCTAATCCCTAATCCTAATCCTAACATTACCTCCCTAATCCTAATCCTAACATTACCTCCCTAATCCTAATCCTAACATTACCTCCCTAACCCTAATCCTAACATTACCTCCCTAACCCTAATCCTAACATTACCTCCCTAATCCTAATCCTAACATTACCTGATAACCTAATCCTAACATTACCTCCCTAATCCTAATCCTAACATTACCTCCCTAACCTAATCCTAAATTACATTACCCCTAATCCCTAATCCTAACATTACCTCCCTAATCCTAATCCTAACATTACCTCCTAATCCTAATCCTAATCCTAACATTACCTCCCCTAACCCTAATCCTAACATTACCTCCCTAACCCTAATCCTAACATTACCTCCTAATCCTAACATCCTAACATTACCTCCCCTAATCCTAATCCTAACATTACCTCCCTAATCCTAATCCTAACATTACCTGGGGACACCCTAATACCTAATCCTAACATTACCTCCCCCCTAATCCTAACATTACCTCCCTAATCCTAACATTACCTACCTAATCCTAACATTAATCCTAATCCTAACATTACCTCCCCTAACCTAATCCTAACATTACCTCCCCCCTAATCCTAACATTACCTCCCTAATCCTAATCCTAACATTACCTCCCCTAACCTAATCCTAACATTACCTCCCCTAATCCTAATCCTAACATTACCTCCCTAATCCTAATCCTAACATTACCTCCCTAATCCTAATCCTAACATTACCTCCCTAATCCTAATCCTAACATTACCTCCCTAATCCTAATCCTAACATTACCTCCTAATCCTAATCCTAACATTACCTCCTAACCCTAACATTACCTCCCTAACCCTAATCCTAACATTACCTCCCCTAACCTAATCCTAACATTACCTCCCTAATCCTAATCCTAACATTACCTCCCTAACCCTAATCCTAACATTACCTCCCTAACCCTAATCCTAACATTACCTCCCTAACCCTAATCCTAACATTACCTCCCCCTAATCCTAACATTACCTCCCTAACCCTAATCCTAACATTACCTCCCTAACCTAATCCTAACATTACCTCCCCTAAACCTAACATTAACATTACCTCCCCTAATCCTAATCCTAACATTACCTCCCTAACCCTAATCCTAACATTACCTCCCCTAACCCTAATCCTAACATTACCTCCCTAACCCTAATCCTAACATTACCTCCCCTAACCCTAATCCTAACATTACCTCCCCTAATCCTAACATTACCTCCCCTAATCCTAATCCTAACATTACCTCCCTAATCCTAATCCTAACATTACCCCTCCCTAATCCTAACATTACCTCCCTAACCTAATCCTAACATTACCTCCCTAACCTAATCCTAACATTACCTCCCCCTAATCCTAACATTACCTCCCTAATCCTAACATTACCTCCCTAACCCTAATCCTAACATTACCTCCCTAACCCTAATCCTAACATTACCTCCCTAATCCTAATCCTAACATTACCTCCCTAACCTAATCCTAACATTACCTAATCCTAATCCTAATCCTAATCCTAATCCTAACATTCCCTAATCCTAATCCTAACATTACCTCCCTAACCTAATCCTAACATTACCTCCCCTAATCCTAATCCTAACATTACCTCCCTAATCCTAATCCTAACATTACCTCCCCTAATCCTAATCCTAACATTACCTCCCTAATCCTAATCCTAACATTACCTCCCTAATCCTAATCCTAACATTACTCCCTAACCCTAATCCTAACATTACCTCCCTAATCCTAAACATTACCTCTAATCCTAATCCTAACATTACCTCCCCCTAAACCTAATCCTAACATTACCTCCCTAATCCTAATCCTAACATTACCTCCCCCTAAGTTTCCTCTGCTAAACCTAATCCTAACATTACCTCCCCTAAATCCTAACATACCTCCCTAATCCTAACATTACCTCCCTAAACCTAATCCTAACATTACCTCCCTAACCCTGATCCTAACATTACCTCCCTAACCTAATCCTAACATTACCTCCCTAACCTAATCCTAACATTACCTCCCCTAACCCTAATCCTAACATTACCTCCCCTAACCCTAATCCTAACATTACCTCCCTAATCCTAATCCTAACAACCTCCCTAACCTAACATTACCTAATCCTAACCCTAATCCTAAATCCTAACCTCCCTAATCCTAATCCTAACATTACCTCCCTAATCCTAATCCTAACATTACCTCCCTAATCCTAACATTACCTCCTAATCCTAATCCTAATCCTAACATTACCTCCCTAATCCTAATCCTAACATTACCTCCCCCTAATCCTAACAACCTCCCTAATCCTAATCCTAACATTACCTCCCTAACCCTAATCCTAACATTACCTCCCCTAATCCTAATCCTAACATTACCTCCCCTAATCCTAATCCTAACATTACCTCCCTAATCCTAACATTACCTCCCCTAACCCTAATCCTAACATTACCTCCCTAATCCTAACATTACCTCCCTAATCCTAACATTACCTCCCCTAATCCTAATCCTAACACCTCCCTAACCTAATCCTAACATTACCCCCTAATCCTAATCCTAACATTACCTCCCTAATCCTAATCCTAACATTACCTCCCTAATCCTAACATTATCCTAATCCTAACATTACCTCCCTCCTAATCCTAACATTACCTCCCCTAATCCTAACATTACCTCCCCTAACCCTAATCCTAACATTACTCTCCCTAACCTAATCCTAACATTACCTCCCTAATCCTAACATTACCTCCCTAATCCTAACATTACCTCCCTAATCCTAATCCTAACATTACCTCCCCTAATCCTAATCCTAACATTACCTCCCTAATCCTAATCCTAACATTACCTCCCTAATCCTAATCCTAACATTACCTCCCCTAATCCTAATCCTAACATTACCTCCCCTAATCCTAATCCTAATCCTAACATTACCTCCCCTAATCCTAACATTACCTCCCCTAATCCTAATCCTTACCTCCCTAATCCTAATCCTAACATTACCTCCCTAATCCCTAATCCTAACATTACTCTCCCCTAATCCTAACAACCTAACCCTAATCCTAACATAATCCTAACATTACCTCCCTAATCCTAATCCTAACATTACCTCCCTAATCCTAATCCTAACATTACCTCCCTAACCCTAATCCTAACACCTTAATCCTCCCTAACCCTAATCCTAACATTACCTCCCTAATCCTAATCCTAATCCATTACTCCTAATCCCTAACCTAACATTACCCCCTAATCCTAACATTACCTCCCCCTAATCCTAATCCTAACATTACCTCCCTAATCCTAATCCTAACATTACCTCCCCTAATCCTAATCCTAACATTACCTCCCCTAACCCTAATCCTAACATTACCTCCCTAATCCTAATCCTAACATTTACCTCCTCCCTAATAACCTCCTAATCCTAACATTACCTCCCCTAATCCTAATCCTAACATTACCTCCCCTAATCCTAATCCTAACATTACCTCCCTAATCCTAATCCTTACCTCCCCTAACCCTAATCCTAACATTACCTCCCCCTAATCCCTAATCCTAACATTACCTCCTAATCCTAACAATCCTAATCCTAACATTACCTCTAATCCTAATCCTAACATTACCCTCCTAACCTAATCCTAACATTACCTCCCTAATCCTAATCCTAACATTACCTCCCCTAATCCTAACATTATCCTAATCCTAACATTACCCCCCTAATCCTAACATTACCTCCCTAATCCTAATCCTAACATTACCTCCCCCTAATCCTAACATTACCTCCCTAATCCTAATCCTAACATTACCTCCCTAATCCTAATCCTAACATTACCTAATCATTCCCTAATCCTAATCCTAACATTACCTCCCCCTAATCCTAATCCTAACATTACCTCCTAACATTACCTCTCCCTAATCCTAACATTACCTCCCTAATCCTAATCCTAACATTACCTCCCCTAATCCTAATCCTAACATTACCTCCCTAATCCTAATCCTAACATTACCTCTAATCCTAATCCTAACATTACCTCCCCTAATCCTAACATTACCTCCCCTAACCTAATCCTAACATTACCTCCCCTAACAATCCTAATCCTAACATTACCTCCCTAATCCCCTAACATTACCTCCCCCTAATCCTAATCCTAACATTACCTCCCCTAATCCTAATCCTAACATTACCTCCCTAACCCTAATCCTAACTCCCCCTAATCCTAACCTCCCTAATCCTAATCCTAACATTACCCCCTAATCCTAATCCTAACATTACCTCCCCCCTAATCCTAATCCTAACATTACCTCCCCTAATCCTAAATCCTAACATTACCTCCCCCTAATCCCCTAATCCTAACATTACCTCCCTAATCCTAATCCTAACATTACCTCCCTAATCCTAATCCTAACATTACCTCCCCCTAATCCTAATCCTAACATTACCTCCCCTAATCCTAACATTAATCCTAATCCTAACATTACCTCCCCTAACCTAATCCTAACATTACCTCCCTAATCCTAATCCTAACATTACCTCCCCTAATCCTAATCCTAACATTACCTCCCTAATCCTAATCCTCCTAACATTACCTCCCTAATCCCTACTCCCCTAATCCTAACATTACCTCCCTAATCCTAATCCTAACATTACCTAATCCCCTAACATTATCCTAACCCTAATTAACATTACCTCCCTAATCCTAACATTACCTCCTAACCTAATCCTAACATTCCCTAATCCCCTAATCTAACTAACATTACCTCCCTAATCCTAACATTACCTCCCTAACCCTAATCCTAACATTACCTCCCTAATCCTAATCCTAACATTACCTCCCTAATCCTAATCCTAACATTACCTCCCTAATCCTAATCCTAACATTACCTCCCCTAATCCTAATCCTAACATTACTCCCTAATCCTAATCCTAACATTACCTCCCTAACCTAATCCTAACATTACCTCCCTAATCCTAACATTACCTCCCTAATCCTAATCCTAACATTACCTCCCCTAATCCTAACATTACCTCCTAATCCTAATCCTAACATTACCTCCCCCTAATCCTAACATTACCTCCCTAACCCTAATCCTAACATTACCTCCCTAATCCTAACATTACCTCCCTAATCCTAATCCTAACATTACCTCCCCTAATCCTAATCCTAATCCCCTAATCCTAACATTACCTCCCCCTAATCCTAACATTACCTCCCTAATCCTAATCCTAACATTACCTCCTAATCCTAATCCTAACATTACCTCCCCCTAATCCTAACATTACCTCCCCTAATCCTAATCCTAACATTACCTCCCTAATCCTAATCCTAACATTACCTCCCCCTAATCTAACATTACCTCCCTAATCCTAATCCTAACATTACCTCCCCCTAATCCTAATCCTAACATTACCTCCCTAATCCTAACATTACCTCCCTAATCCTAATCCTAACTCCCCTAATCCTAACATTACCTCCCTAACCCTAATCCTAACATTACCTCCCTAATCCTAATCCTAACATTACCTCCCCCCTAAATACCTCCCCTAATCCTAACATTACCTCCCCTAATCCTAATCCTAACATTACCCTAACCCTAATCCTAACATTACCTAACATTACCTCCCTAATCCTAACATTACCTCCCCCCCTAATCCTAATCCTAACATTACCTCCCCCCTAAACCTAATCCTAATCCTAACATTACCCCCTAATCCTAATCCTAACATTACCTCCCCCCTAATCCTAATCCTAACATTACCTCCCTAACCCTAATCCTAACATTACCTCCCTAATCCTAATCCTAACATTACCTCCCTAATCCTAATCCTAACATTACCTCCCCTAATCCTAATCCTAACATTACCTCCCTAATCCTAATCCTAACATTACCTCCCTAATCCTAACAATCCTAATCCTAATCCTAATTACCTCCCCTAATCCTAATCCTAATCCTAATTACCTCCCTAATCCTAACATTACCTCCCTAATCCCTAACATTACCTCCCTAATCCTAATCCTAACATTACCCCTAATCCTAATCCTAACATTACCTCCCTAATCCTAATCCTAACATTACCTCCCTAATCCTAAATCTCCCCTAATCCTAACATTACCTCCCTAATCCTAATCCTAACATTACCTCCCTAATCCTAATCCTAACATTACCTCCCTAATCCTAATCCTAATCCATTACATTACCTCCCCTAATCCTAATCCTAATCCTAACATTACCTCCCTAATCCTAATCCTAACATTACCTCCCTAATCCCCTAATCCTAATCCTAACATTACCCCAATCCTAACCTAATCCTAATCCTAACATTACCTCCCTAATCCTAATCCTAACATTACCTCCCCTAATCCTAATCCTAACATTACCTCCCCTAATCCTAATCCTAACATTACCTCCCCTAATCCTAATCCTAACATTACCTCCCCTAATCCTAATCCTAATCCTAACATTATCCCTAATCCTAATCCTAACATTACCTCCCCTAATCCCTAATCCTAACATTACCTCCCTAATCCTAATCCTAACATTACCTAATCCTAATCCTAACATTACCTCCCCTAATCCTAATCCTAACATTACCTCCCCTAATCCTAACATTACCTCCCCTAATCCTAATCCTAACATTACCTCCCCTAATCCTAACATTACCTCCCTAATCCTAATCCTAACATTACCTCCCTAACCCTAATCCTAACATTACCTCCCTAATCCTAATCCTAACATTACCTCTAATCCTAATCCTAACATTACCTCCCTAAACCCTAATCCTAACATTACCTCCCTAATCCTAATCCTAACATTACCTCCCTAATCCTAATCCTAACATTCCTAATCCTAATCCTAACATTACCTCCCTAATCCTAACATTACCTCCCTAATCCTAATCCTAACATTACCTCCCCTCCCTAATCCTAACATACCCCCTAATCCTAACATTACCCCCCTAATCCTAAAATCCTAATCCTAACATTACCTCCCTAATCCTAATCCTAACATTACCTCCCTAATCCTAATCCTAACATTACCTCCCTAATCCTAATCCTAACATTACCTCCCCTAATCCTAACATTACCTCCCCTAATCCTAATCCTAACATTACCTCCCCTAATCCTAATCCTAACATTACCTCCCCTAATCCTAATCCTAACATTACCTCCCCTAATCCTAATCCTAACATTACCTCCCCTAATCCTAATCCTAACATTACCTCCCTAATCCTAATCCTAACATTACCTCCCTAACATTACCTCCCTAATCCTAACATTACCTCCCCTAATCCTAATCCTAACATTACCTCCCTAATCCTAATCCTAAATTAACATTACCTCCCTAATCCTAATCCTAACATTACCTCCCCTAATCCTAACATTACCTCCCCTAATCCTAACATTACCTCCCCTAACCCTAATCCTAACATTACCTCCCCTAATCCTAACATTACCTCCCTAATCCTAATCCTAACATTACCTCCCTAATCCTAATCCTAACATTACCTCCCTAATCCTAATCCTAACATTACCTCCCTAATCCTAATCCTAACATTACCTCCCTAATCCTAATCCTAACATTACCTCCCTAATCCTAACATTACCTCCCCTAATCCTAATCCTAACATTACCTCCCTAATCCTAACATTACCTCCTAATCCTAACATCCTAACATTACCTCCCCCTAATCCTAACATTACCTCCCTAATCCTAACATTACCTCCCTAATCCTAATCCTAACATTACCTCCCCTAATCCTAATCCTAACATTACCTCCCCCTAATCCTAATCCTAACATTACCTCCCCTAATCCTAATCCTAACATTACCTCCCTAATCCTAATCCTAACATTACCTCCCCCTAATCCTAACATTACCTCCCTAATCCTAACATTACCTCCCTAATCCTAATCTAATCCTAACATTACCTCCCCTAATCCTAATCCTAATCCTATTACCTCCCTAACATTACCTCCTAATCCTAATCCTAACATTACCTCCCCCTAATCCTAATCCTAACATTACCTCCCTAATCCTAATCCTAACATTACCTCCCTAATCCTAATCCTAACATTACCTCCCATTACCTCCCCTAATCCTAACATTACCTCCCTAATCCTAATCCTAACATTACCTCCCTAATCCTAATCCTAACATTACCTCCCTAATCCCATTACCTCCCTAATCCTAATCCTAACATTACCTCCCTAATCCTAATCCTAACATTACCTCCCTAATCCTAATCCTAACATTACCTCCCTAATCCTAAATTACCTCCCTAATCCTAACATTACCTCCCCCTAATCCTAATCCTAACATTACCTCCCTAATCCTAATCCTAACATTACCTCCCTAATCCTAATCCTAACATTACCTCCTAATCCTAACCTCCCTAAACCTAATCCTAACATTACCTCCCCCTAATCCCATTACCTCCCCTAATCCTAATTACCTCCCTAATCCTAACATTACCTCCCCTAATCCTAACATTACCTCCCCTAATCCTAACATTACCTCCCCTAATCCTAATCCTAATCCTAACATTACCTCCCCTAACCCTAATCCTAATCCTAACATTACCTCCCCTAATCCTAATCCTAATCCTAACATTACCTCCCTAATCCTAATCCTAACATTACCTCCCCTAATCCTAACATTACCTCCCCTAATCCTAATCCTAACATTACCTCCCCTAATCCTAATCCTAATCCTAACATTACCTCCCTAACCCTAATCCTAATTACCTCCCTAACCCTAATCCTAACATTACCTCCCCTAATCCTAATCCTAACATTACCTCCCCTAATCCTAATCCTAATCCTAACATTACCTCCCCTAATCCTAATCCTAACATTACCTCCCCTAATCCTAATCCTAACATTACCTCCCTAATCCTAATCCTAACATTACCTCCCTAAACCCTAATCCTAACATTACCTCCCCTAATCCCTAATCCTAACATTACCTCCCTAACCCTAATCCTAATCCTAACATTACCTCCCTAATCCTAACCTAACATTACCTCCCTAACCCTAATCCTAACATTACCTCCCTAATCCTAATCCTAACATTACCTCCCCCTAATCCTAACATTACCTCCCTAACCCTAATCCTAACATTACCTCCCCTAACCCTAATCCTAACATTACCTCCCTAATCCTAATCCTAACATTACCTCCCTAATCCTAATCCTAACATTACCTCCCTAACCTAATCCTAACATTACCTCCCTAACCCTAATTAACATTACCCCTAATCCTAATCCTAACATTACCTCCCCTAATCCTAATCCTAACATTACCTCCCTAACCCTAATCCTAACATTACCTCCCTAATCCTAA
>NW_027040469.1:307051-323967 GCF_034236695.1 Oncorhynchus nerka
GACGATGAGAGGAAACAAGAGAATGGCGAGGAGGAAACAAGAGAATGACGAGGAGGAAACAATAGAATGACGAGGAGAGGAAACAAGAGAATGACGAGGAGAGGAAACAAGAGAATGACGAGGAGGAAACAAGAGAATGACGATGAGAGGAAACAAGAGAATGGCGAGGAGGAAACAAGAGAATGACGAGGAGGAAACAATAGAATGACGAGGAGAGGAAACAAGAGAATGACGAGGAGAGGAAACAAGAGAATGACGAGGGGGAAGTAGAGATAGTGCTGCAGACCAAATGTCACCCTATAGAGTGCACTACTTCTGACCAGAGCCCACATGGGCCCTGTTGTAAAAGTAGTGCACTGTATAGGGACTAGTGTACCACGTGGAAGGAAACCATGATATCTCTGCTTGGTGTGTAGCAGAGATGAAATCTCCTGTTACTGGCTTCGAAGCGTTAATGAGAGAGAAGGTCATAGTGCTATAGGGGGAGTAATGAGACCACCTGGATAGACTAGAGATCAGCCCAGAGGTAATAATGAGACCACCTGGATAGACTAGAGATCAGCCCAGAGGTAGTAATGAAACCACCTGGATAGACTAGAGATCAGCCCAGAGGTAATAATGAGACCACCTGGATAGACTAGAGATCAGCCCAGAGGTAATAATGAGACCACCTGGATAGACTAGAGATCAGCCCAGAGGTAATAATGAAACCACCTGGATAGACTAGAGATCAGCCCAGAGGTAATAATGAGACCACCTGGATAGACTAGAGATCAGCCCAGAGGTAATAATGAGACCACCTGGATAGACTAGAGATCAGCCCAGAGGTAGTAATGAGACCACCTGGATAGACTAGAGATCAGCCCAGAGGTAATAATGAAACCACCTGGATAGACTAGAGATCAGCCCAGAGGTAATAATGAAACCACCTGGATAGACTAGAGATCAGCCCAGAGGTAATAATGAGACCACCTGGATAGACTAGAGATCAGCCCAGAGGTAATAATGAGACCACCTGGATAGACTAGAGATCAGCCCAGAGGTAATAATGAAACCACCTGGATAGACTACAGATCAGCCCAGAGGTAGTAATGAGACCACCTGGATAGACTAGAGATCAGCCCAGAGGTAATAATGAAACCACCTGGATAGACTAGAGATCAGCCCAGAAGTAGTAATGAGACCACCTGGATAGACTAGAGATCAGCCCAGAGGTAGTAATGAGACCACCTGGATAGACTAGAGATCAGCCCAGAGGTGGTAATGAAACCACCTGGATAGACTAGAGATCAGCCCAGAGGTAATAATGAGACCACCTGGATACACTAGAGATCAGCCCAGAGGTTCTAAGGATCAGGACCTGTCCCTCATACTGACTAAAGGTCAGGACCTGTCCCTCATACTGACTAAAGGTCAGGACCTGTCCCTCATACTGACTAAAGGTCAGGACCTGTCCCTCATACTGACTAAAGGTCAGGACCTGTCCCTCATACTGACTAAAGGTCAGGACCTGTCCCTCATACTGGCTAAAGGTCAGGACCTGTCCCTCATACTGACTAAAGGTCAGGACCTCTCCCTAATACTGACTAAGGATCAGAACAGAGTCTTGTCAATGCCAGTTGGACTCCATCTTATGCTAGGTAATACAGAACAGAACAGAGTCTTGTCAAGGCCAGTTGGACTCCATCTTATGCTAAGTAATACAGAACAGAACAGAGTCTTGTAAAGGCCAGTTGGACTCTATATTACCCCAGAGAAAAGGATGATTCAATATCCTGGAGATGACATTAAGATCATTATGTGAAGATGAAGGCCCAGTTATCAGGCCTCTCTGTGATCACTGTCAACGTTAGCTAGAGGGACACACACACACAGAGAGACAAACACCCCCCCCCGTCTCCTCAGTCTCCTCAGTCTCCCTCTGTCTCCTCAGCCTCCTCAGCCTTCCCAGCCTCCTCAGTCTCCTCAGCCTCCTCAGTCTCCTCAGCCTCCTCAGCCTCCTCAGACTCCTCAGCCTCCTCTGACTCCTCAGCCTCCTCAGACTCCTCAGCCTCCTCAGACTCCTCAGCCTCCTCAATCTCCTCAATCTCCTCTGTCTCCTCAATCTCCTCTGTCTCCTCAGTCTCCTCTGACTCCTCAGTCTCCTCAGACTCCTCAGCCTCCTCAGCCTCCTCAATCTCCTCAGTCTCCTCAGTCTCCTCAGCCTCCTCAGACTCCTCAGCCTCCTCAATCTCCTCTGTCTCCTCTTCCTCCTCTGTCTCCTCAGTCTCCTCTGACTCCTCAGTCTCCTCAGTCTCCTCTTCCTCCTCTGTCTCCTCAGTCTCCTCTGACTCCTCAGTTTCCTCAGTCTCCTCAGACTCCTCAGCCTCCTCAGCCTCCTCTGTCTCCTCTTCCTAATCAGCCTCCTCAGCAGCCATATGCCAACAAAGACCAATGTGTCACTTAAAAGAGCAAATGTCCGTAACAGTTAGGAAAGACCAGATTCAAAAGCCATTATTATGACTTCCATTATTACATCACCACAGCAGTAAAGACAGGCAGGTAGTTGACTTCCATTATTACATCACCACAGCAGTAAAGACAGGCAGGTAGTGGACTTCCATTATTACATCACCACAGCAGTAAAGACAGGCAGGTAGTGGACTTCCATTATTACATCACCACAGCAGTAAAGACAGGCAGGTAGTTGACTTCCATTATTACATCACCACAGCAGTAAAGACAGGCAGGCAGTTGACTTCCATTATTACATCACCACAGCAGTAAAGACAGGCAGGTAGTGGACTTCCATTATTACATCACCACAGCAGTAAAGACAGGCAGGTAGTGGACTTCCATTATTACATCACCACAGCAGTAAAGACAGGCAGGTAGTGGACTTCCATTATTACATCACCACAGCAGTAAAGACAGGTAGGCAGTTGACTTCCATTATTACATCACCACAGCAGTAAAGACAGGCAGGTAGTTGACTTCCATTATTACATCACCACAGCAGTAAAGACAGGCAGGCAGTTGACTTCCATTATTACATCACCACAGCAGTAAAGACAGGCAGGTAGTGGACTTCCATTATTACATCACCACAGCAGTAAAGACAGGCAGGTAGTGGACTTCCATTATTACATCACCACAGCAGTAAAGACAGGCAGGTAGTTGACTTCCATTATTACATCACCACAGCAGTAAAGACAGGCAGGCAGTTGACTTCCATTATTACATCACCACAGCAGTAAAGACAGGCAGGTAGTGGACTTCCATTCATACAGAACATATGAAATGAAATATATGAACGGAATAGAGGGTTGAGTCATATTCCAGCTAATTTAGAAGGTATCCAATCCATTCCCGCTGCAGGAATGCCAGGTGCACAGAGTGAGACTGCACATCACATCAAATGAGAACATCTGTGAAATGCTTCTGTCTGTTTATGGACATGAACAACCAGAACAACAGCAACGAGGCACATCAATAATAATATGGTCCATTTAGCAGACGTCTTTATCCTACATGATTTACACAACTGTGTAATTTACACAACTGTGTATTGAGTGTACAAAACATTAAGAACACCTTCCTAATATTGAGTTGCCCCCCTACCCCTTTTGACCTCAGAACAGACTCAATTTGTCTGGGGATGGACTCTACGAGGTGTCGAAAGCGTTCCACATTGATGTTGGCCCATATTGACTCCAGTGCTTCCCACAGTTGTGTCAAGTGGGCTGGATGTCCTTTTGGGTGGTGGACCATTCTTGATAAACACGGGAAACTATTGAAAGTGAAAAACCCAAAAGCGTTGCAGTTCTTGACACACTCAAGCTGGTGAGCCTGGTACCTACTACCATACCCTGTTCAAAGGCACTTAAATCTTTTGTCTTGCTCATTCACCCTCTGAATGGTACACAGACACAATCCATGTCTCAATTGTCTCAAGGCTTAAAAATCCTTCTTTAACCTGTTTCCTCCCCTTCATCTACACTGATTGAAGTAGATTTAACAAGTGACATCAATAAGGGATCATAGCAGGGAGGGAGACAGACAGACAGACAGACAGACAGACAGACAGACAGACAGACAGACAGACAGACAGACAGACAGACAGACAGACAGACAGACAGGGACGCAGGGAGGGAGGCAGGCAGGGAGGGAGGGAGGCAGGCAGGCAGGCAGGCAGGGAGGCAGGGAGGGAGGGAGGGAGGGAGGGGGAGGGAGGGAGGGAGGCAGGCAGGCAGGCAGGCAGGCAGGCAGGGGAGGGAGGGAGGGAGGGAGGGAAGGGAGGGATGGAGGGAGGGAGACAGACAGACAGACAGACAGACAGACAGACAGACAGACAGACAGACAGACAGACAGACAGACAGACAGACAGACAGACAGACAGACAGACAGACAGACAGGCAGGCAGGCAGGCAGGGCAGGAGGGAGGGAGGGAGGGAGGGAGGGAGGGAGGGAGGGAGGGAGACAGACAGGCAGGCTGGGAGGGAGGCAGGCAGGCAGGCAGGCAGGCAGGCAGGCAGGGCAGGCAGGCAGGGAGGCAGGCAGGGAGGCAGGCAGGGAGGCAGGCAGGGAGGGAGGCAGGCAGGGAGGCAGGCAGGGAGGGAGGCAGGCAGGGAGGCAGGCAGGGAGGCAGGCAGGGAGGGAGACAGGCAGGGAGGCTGGCAGGCAGGGAGGGAGGCAGACAGACAGGCAGGGAGGCAGGGAGGGAGGCAGGCAGGGAGGGAGGGAGGCAGGGAGGGGCAGGCAGGGAGGGAGGGAGGGAGGCAGGCAGGCAGGGAGGCAGGGAGAGAGGCAGGGAGGGAGACAGGCAGGGAGGGAGGCAGGCAGGGAGGCAGGGAGGGAGGCAGGCAGGGAGGGAGTGAGGGAGACAGGCAGACAGAGAGGCAGGCATGGAGACAGGCAGACAGGCAGACAGAGAGGCAGGCATGGAGACAGGCAGACAGGGAGACAGACAGGGAGGGAGGCAGGGAGGTAGACAGGCAGGGAGACAGACAGGGAGGGAGACAAGGAGGGAGACAGGCAGGGAGGGAGACACGCAGGCAATGTTCGCCAGTACGGAGGTGTAGAAGCCGTGCAGAGCTGTTCATTATGCTGATAATGCTAATGACTCAGTCTCCACCTCACCAGAACTCCATCCCAAATGGCACCCTATCCACTATGTACTGTAGTGCACTACTTTAGACCAGGGCCCATGGGGAATGGGCTGGCACTTGGGACACAACTCCCAGATTGCTGGGGCGTAGAGGAGGATATTTGCAATAACACAAAAGTACAGTTTTAGACGAGCCATAAAATCTACAAGCATCCAGATCATTTACAAACATATGGCACATTCCCTTGCAGGTCAACATATGGCAGTTTTACATTTTGATTAACTATGAATTTAGACAAAAACACAACAGCCTCCCTTCTCCTCCCTACTTTCCCTCCCCCTTCTTCCATCTGTCACCACGGCAATGCTGCCTGCCTACGAACGCTGAAGCTGTTGAGAATGATTGAAACAAACTGACACAAACCCACGAGGGTGAACAGACATAGCTTACAACATGGAGTTGCATTCCAAATGGCACCCTATTCCCTATATAGGGATCTGGTCAAAAGTAGTGCACTATATAGGGAATAGGGTGCCATTTGGGACGAAACCCTGCTATTGTGGCTAGAGGTCTAGAGAGTAAACAGCAGCTCATTAAAAGAGGCAGTGAAGCAGAAAGAGAGAGGTGTTAATGTTGCCTAGCACCACTTCAGTGAAGCAGAAAGAGAGAGGTGTTAATGTGGTCTAGCACCACTTCAGTGAAGCAGAAAGAGAGAGGTGTTAATGTGGTCTAGCACCACTTCAGTGAAGCAGAAAGAGAGAGGTGTTAATGTTGCCTAGCACCACTTCAGTGAAGCAGAAAGAGAGAGGTGTTAATGTTGCCTAGCACCACTTCAGTGAAGCAGAAAGAGAGAGGTGTTAATGTGGTCTAGCACCACTTCAGTGAAGCAGAAAGAGAGAGGTGTTAATGTGGTCTAGCACCACTTCAGTGAAGCAGAAAGAGAGAGGTGTTAATGTGGTCTAGCACCACTTCAGTGAAGCAGAAAGAGAGAGGTGTTAATGTGGTCTAGCACCACTTCAGTGAAGCAGAAAGAGAGAGGTGTTAATGTGGTCTAGCACCACTTCAGTGAAGCAGAAAGAGAGAGGTGTTAATGTGGTCTAGCACCACTTCAGTGAAGCAGAAAGAGGGAGGTGTTAATGTGGTCTAGCACCACTTCAGTGAAGCAGAAAGAGAGAGGTGTTAATGTGGTCTAGCACCACTTCAGTGAAGCAGAAAGAGAGAGGTGTTAATGTGGTCTAGCACCACTTCAGTGAAGCAGAAAGAGGGAGGTGTTAAAGAGGTGTTAGCACCACTTGTGGCAGAAAGAGAGAGGTGTTAATGTGGTCTAGCACCACTTCAGTGAAGCAGAAAGAGAGAGGTGTTAATGTGGTCTAGCACCACTTCAGTGAAGCAGAAAGAGAGAGGTGTTAATGTGGTCTAGCACCACTTCAGTGAAGCAGAAAGAGAGAGGTGTTAATGTGGTCTAGCACCACTTCAGTGAAGCAGAAAGAGAGAGGTGTTAATGTGGTCTAGCACCACTTCAGTGAAGCAGAAAGAGAGAGGTGTTAATGTGGTCTAGCACCACTTCAGTGAAGCAGAAAGAGAGAGGTGTTAATGTGGTCTAGCACCACTTCAGTGAAGCAGAAAGAGAGAGGTGTTAATGTGGTCTAGCACCACTTCAGTGAAGCAGAAAGAGAGAGGTGTTAATGTGGTCTAGCACCACTTCAGTGAAGCAGAAAGAGAGAGGTGTTAATGTGGCCTAGCACCACTTCAGTGAAGCAGAAAGAGAGAGGTGTTAATGTTGCCTAGCACCACTTCAGTGAAGCAGAAAGAGAGAGGTGTTAATGTGGTCTAGCACCACTTCAGTGAAGCAGAAAGAGAGAGGTGTTAATGTGGTCTAGCACCACTTCAGTGAAGCAGAAAGAGAGAGGTGTTAATGTGGTCTAGCACCACTTCAGTGAAGCAGAAAGAGAGAGGTGTTAATGTGGTCTAGCACCACTTCAGTGAAGCAGAAAGAGAGAGGTGTTAATGTGGTCTAGCACCACTTCAGTGAAGCAGAAAGAGAGAGGTGTTAATGTTGCCTAGCACCACTTCAGTGAAGCAGAAAGAGAGAGGTGTTAATGTGGTCTAGCACCACTTCAGTGAAGCAGAAAGAGAGAGGTGTTAATGTGGTCTAGCACCACTTCAGTGAAGCAGAAAGAGAGAGGTGTTAATGTTGCCTAGCACCACTTCAGTGAAGCAGAAAGAGAGAGGTGTTAATGTGGTCTAGCACCACTTCAGTGAAGCAGAAAGAGAGAGGTGTTAATGTTGCCTAGCACCACTTCAGTGAAGCAGAAAGAGGGAGGTGTTAATGTGGTCTAGCACCACTTCAGTGAAGCAGAAAGAGAGAGGTGTTAATGTGGTCTAGCACCACTTCAGTGAAGCAGAAAGAGAGAGGTGTTAATGTTGCCTAGCACCACTTCAGTGAAGCAGAAAGAGAGAGGTGTTAATGTTGCCTAGCACCACTTCAGTGAAGCAGAAAGAGAGAGGTGTTAATGTGGTCTAGCACCACTTCAGTGAAGCAGAAAGAGAGAGGTGTTAATGTGGTCTAGCACCACTTCAGTGAAGCAGAAAGAGAGAGGTGTTAATGTGGTCTAGCACCACTTCAGTGAAGCAGAAAGAGAGAGGTGTTAATGTGGTCTAGCACCACTTCAGTGAAGCAGAAAGAGAGAGGTGTTAATGTGGTCTAGCACCACTTCAGTGAAGCAGAAAGAGAGAGGTGTTAATGTTGCCTAGCACCACTTCAGTGAAGCAGAAAGAGAGAGGTGTTAATGTGGTCTAGCACCACTTCAGTGAAGCAGAAAGAGAGAGGTGTTAATGTGGTCTAGCACCACTTCAGTGAAGCAGAAAGAGAGAGGTGTTAATGTTGCCTAGCACCACTTCAGTGAAGCAGAAAGAGAGAGGTGTTAATGTGGTCTAGCACCACTTCAGTGAAGCAGAAAGAGAGAGGTGTTAATGTTGCCTAGCACCACTTCAGTGAAGCAGAAAGAGGGAGGTGTTAATGTGGTCTAGCACCACTTCAGTGAAGCAGAAAGAGAGAGGTGTTAATGTTGCCTAGCACCACTTCAGTGAAGCAGAAAGAGGGAGGTGTTAATGTGGTCTAGCACCACTTCAGTGAAGCAGAAAGAGAGAGGTGTTAATGTGGTCTAGCACCACTTCAGTGAAGCAGAAAGAGAGAGGTGTTAATGTGGTCTAGCACCACTTCAGTGAAGCAGAAAGAGAGAGGTGTTAATGTGGTCTAGCACCACTTCAGTGAAGCAGAAAGAGAGAGGTGTTAATGTGGTCTAGCACCACTTCAGTGAAGCAGAGAGAGAGAGGTGTTAATGTGGCCTAGCACCAATTCAGTGAAGCAACTGGTAGTTAACATCAATCTGTGGTATCACATTGGGACAGATAAACAACTGGTAGTAAGCATCAATCTGTGGTATCACATTGGGACAGATAAACAACTGGTAGTTAACATCAATCTGTGGTATAACTTTGGGACAGATACACAACTGGTAGTAAACATCAATCTGTGGTATCACTTTGGGACAGATACACAACTGGTAGTAAACATCAATCTGTGGTATCACTTTGGGACAGATACACAACTGGTAGTAAACATCAATATGTGGTATCACTTTGGGACAGATACACAACTGGTAGTAAACATCTATCTGTGGTATCACTTTGGGACAGATACACAACATGTAGTAAACATCAATCTGTGGTATCACATTGGGACAGATACACAACATGTAGTAAACATCTATCTGTGGTATCACTTTGGGACAGATACACAACATGTAGTAAACATCAATCTGTGGTATCACTTTGAGACAGATACACAACATGTAGTAAACATCTATCTGTGGTATCACTTTGGGACAGATACACAACATGTAGTAAACATCAAATCTGTGGTATCACTTTGGGACAGATACACAACTGGTAGTAAACATCAATCTGTGGTATCACTTTGGGACAGATACACAACTGGTAGTAAACATCAATCTGTGGTATCACTTTGGGACAGATGCACAACATGTAGTAAACATCTATCTGTGGTATCACTTTGGGACAGATACACAACATGTAGTAAACATCTATCTGTGGTATCACTTTGGGACAGATACACAACATGTAGTAAATATCTATCTGTGGTATCACATTGGGACAGATACACAACATGTAGTAAACATCAATCTGTGGTTTCACTTTGACTGTTGGTGAAATATCTGCTACAGAAATATCCATATTGTATTAGTTTATGCCAGGGCTCTCCAACCCTGTTCCTGGAGATCAACCCCCCAAATATAACTAACCTGGTTCAGCTTATCAACTAGCTAATTAGTAGAGTCAGGTGCACTAGATTAGGGTTGGGGGGAAAACCTACAGGAGGGCGTCTCTCCAGGAACAGGGCTGGAGTTAAAACCTTACAGGAGGGTTTCTCTCCAGGAACAGGGTTGGAGTTAAAACCTACTACAGGAGGGTCTCTCTCCAGGAACAGGGTTGGAGTTAAAACCTACAGGAGGGTTTCTCTCCAGGAACAGGGTTGGAGTTAAAACCTACTACATTTACATTTACATTTAAGTCATTTAGCAGACGCTCTTATCCAGAGCGACTTACAAATTGGTGCATTCACCTTATGACATCCAGTGGAACAGCCACTTTACAATAGTGCATCTAAATCTTTTAAAGGGGAGGGGGGGGTGAGAAGGATTACTTTATCCTATCCTAGGTATTCCTTAAAGAGGTGGGGTTTCAGGTGTCTCCGGAAGGTGGTGATTGACTCCGCTGTCCTGGCGTCGTGAGGGAGTTTGTTCCACCATTGGGGGGCCAGAGCAGCGAACAGTTTTGACTGGGCTGAGCGGGAACTGTACTTCCTCAGTGGTAGGGAGGCGAGCAGGCCAGAGGTGGATGAACGCAGTGCCCTTGTTTGGGTGTAGGGCCTGATCAGAGCCTGGAGGTACTGAGGTGCCGTTCCCCTCACAGCTCCGTAGGCAAGCACCATGGTCTTGTAGCGGATGCGAGCTTCAACTGGAAGCCAGTGGAGAGAGCGGAGGAGCGGGGTGACGTGAGAGAACTTGGGAAGGTTGAACACCAGACGGGCTGCGGCGTTCTGGATGAGTTGTAGGGGTTTAATGGCACAGGCAGGGAGCCCAGCCATCAACGAGTTGCAGTAATCCAGACGGGAGATGACAAGTGCCTGGATTAGGACCTGCGCCGCTTCCTGTGTGAGGCAGGGTCGTACTCTGCGGATGTTGTAGAGCATGAACCTACAGGAACGGGCCACCGCCTTGATGTTAGTTGAGAACGACAGGGTGTTGTCCAGGATCACGCCAAGGTTCTTAGCGCTCTGGGAGGAGGACACAGTGGAGTTGTCAACCGTGATGGCGAGATCATGGAACGGGCAGTCCTTCCCCGGGAGGAAGAGCAGCTCCGTCTTGCCGAGGTTCAGCTTGAGGTGGTGATCCGTCATCCACACTGATATGTCTGCCAGACATGCAGAGATGCGATTCGCCACCTGGTCATCAGAAGGGGGAAAGGAGAAGATTAATTGTGTGTCGTCTGCATAGCAATGATAGGAGAGACCATGTGAGGTTATGACAGAGCCAAGTGACTTGGTGTATAGCGAGAATAGGAGAGGGCCTAGAACAGAGCCCTGGGGGACACCAGTGGTGAGAGCATGTGGTGAGGAGGGTAGTTCTCTAGGAAACAGGGTTAGAGAGCCCTGGCTTGTGGTATACAAAGTAATTTCTTATTTAGACTTCCAGTAAACTGTCCCTTGCCTAACCCCTGACCCCTGACCTAGAGAGAGTGACGATGGGAAAGCATAATGTTAACCCCGGGTGACCTGTCACTTGGAGGTCAACTGTTATAGCAGCTAATGTAACGGATGTGAAACGCTAGCTTAGTTAGCGGTGCGCGCTAAATAGTGTTTCAATCGGTGACGTCACTTGCTCTGAGACCTTGAAGTAGTGGTTCCCCTTGCTCTGCAAGGGCCGCGGCTTTTGTGGAGCGATGGGTGACGATGCTTCGTGTGTGTCAGTTGTTGATGTGTGCAGAGGGTCACTGGTTCGCGCCCGGGTATGGGCGAGGGGACGGTCTAAAGTTGTTACACTAACAGAATCCTCTGCTGCGTAGTATTGCCAGACAGACGCAGTGATCTGAGTTAATGACAGCGTTACGCACATTTATTAATCACTCTCTCTAATGGTCAGAGCTGTGGCATGCAGGACCTGTAATGTCAAGGGATGATTCTGTCAGTAGTTGTTGGTTTCCTTAGTAGTAAGGTTTTAACTGTTAAACAAGTGATGCATTTTAAATAGTTTAATATATGTGTTACATACTGCAGTAGAAAGAGTCTATAAGAAGCTAAATTATTCATAAATTCATAAACTAAAAAGGAATATTGGACTAATCGAAATGATTCTTTAAAGACAGTATTAAATAAATATCTTTACCTAATTGTATATTTCAGTTAATAAAACTGTAAATGAAAGAACTCGCAGAGCTCTTTTTTAATTTGTGGAAATACATATGGAAACTACATCTCCAGGCTATATCTATAGACTCAGTACATCGCCAGGTTATATCTATAGACTCAGTACATCTCCAGGTTATATCTATAGACTTAGTACATCTCCAGGTTATATCTATAGACTTAGTACATCTCCAGGTTATATCTATAGACTCAGTACATCGCCAGGTTATATCTATAGACTCAGTACATCGCCAGGTTATATCTATAGACTCAGTACATCTCCAGGTTATATCTATAGACTTAGTACATCTCCAGGTTATATCTATAGACTTACTACATCTCCAGGTTATATCTATAGACTTAGTACATCTCCAGGTTATATCTATAGACTTAGTACATCTCCAGGTTATATCTATAGACTGAGTACATCTCCAGGTTATATCTATAGACTGAGTACATCTCCAGGTTATATCTATAGACTTAGTACATCTCCAGGTTATATCTATAGACTCAGTACATCGCCAGGTTATATCTATAGACTCAGTACATCTCCAGGCTATATCTATAGACTCAGTACATCTCCAGGCTATATCTATAGACTCGGTACATCTCCAGGTTATATCTATAGACTTAGTATATCTCCAGGTTATATCTATAGACTCAGTACATCTCGAGGTTATATCTATAGACTTAGTACATCTCCAGGTTATATCTATAGACTCAGTACATCTCCAGGTTATATCTATAGACTTGGTACATCTCCAGGTTATATCTATAGACTTGGTACCTCTCCAGGTTATATCTATAGACTGAGTACATCTCCAGGTTATATCTATAGACTCAGTACATCTCCAGGTTATATCTATAGACTCAGTATATCTCCAGGTTATATCTATAGACTCAGTACATCGCCAGGTTATATCTATAGACTCAGTACATCTCCAGGCTATATCTATAGACTCAGTACATCTCCAGGCTATATCTATAGACCAGGTTATATCTATAGGTACATCTCCAGGTTATATCTATAGACTTAGTATATCTCCAGGTTATATCTATAGACTCAGTACATCTCGAGGTTATATCTATAGACTTAGTACATCTCCAGGTTATATCTATAGACTCAGTACATCTCCAGGTTATATCTATAGACTCAGTACATCTCCAGGTTATATCTATAAACTTAGTACATCTCCAGGTTATATCTATAGACTCAGTACATCTCCAGGTTATATCTATAGACTAAGTACATCTCCAGGTTATATCTATAGACTCAGTACATCTCCAGGTCATATCTATAGACTTACTACATCTCCAGGTTATATCTATAGACTCAGTACATCTCCAGGTTATATCTATAGACTCAGTACATCTCCAGGTTAAATCTATAGACTTAGTACATCTCCAGGTTATATCACACACACACACACACACACACACACACACACACACACACACAGAAACACACACAGAAACACACACACAGAAACACACACACACAGGCACAGAAGGGAGGACGTGGTGGATCTGTTCTGTGTTGATGGGAGATGATGGGATGAAGAAGGAGAGAAGGGGTGTGGTTTCCCCCCCAACCCACCCACTCTCCCCCGACTCCCCCACCCCACTCTCCCCAACTCCCCGCCACTCTCCCCGACTCCCCACCCCACTCTCCCCGCCCTCCCTGGTTGCCACGGGTACCAGCACATCTGAAAGGTCTCACCGCACATAAATGGGATTAATGCAACGGCCCCATCGGCAATCATTAAACATTCTGTTTTAACCAACCGCAACCATAACACCACCACTACAAATAAGCATTTCAGTTTCTCCCATTTCTCCTGTTTTGTAAATGATTAAAAAGTCTAGAACATCTCCGAGGGGTGGATCTGGAAAAAGAGGAAGAAGAGGAATAGGTTTGAAGCTGGATTGAAGCTGAGGGACATTCATGTAACAGGCTATAAGACGCTGAGGAATGAGGCTTTGTCTCTGGGGCCGAGTCCCAAACGGTACCCCCCCCCCCCTATTAGCTATGCAAATGCACTTCCTGGTTAAAAGAAGTGAACCACGTAGGAGAATAGGGTGCCATTTTGGGGATGCAGTCTCTCTCTTCATCCTTGGGAGTATGAAATCACAGCTTGTCAAGTTGTAGTAGCTGTTTACCACATGCTGAGTGCAATTACACACACAGAGAGAGCCCTTCCTGCAAGCCACACAGATTCTGTACACACACAGAGAGAGCCCTTCCTGCCACCAACTGCAAGACTCGTACACAGATTCTGTACACACACAGAGAGAGCCCTTCATACCACCAACTGCAAGACTCGTACACAGATTCTGTACACATCTTTAGAGCTTGTTGTTGTTTTGTTGTTGTTTCAACGGTTCCATTATGGGAGAGAATGAGACACCAAAATAAACTTAGCAAGCTTCCCTAGTAAAGTACTTTCAATATAGCATTTTCTGCAATGAACTCTCTGAACTCTGGACTCTCTGAACTCTGGACTCTATTGACTCTCTGAACTCTCTGAACTCTGGACTGTCTGAACTCTGGACTCTATTGACTCTCTGAACTCTCTGAACTCTGGACTCTCTGAACACTCTGAACTCTGGACTCTCTGAACTCTGGACTCTCTGAACTCTATTGACTCTCTGAACTCTCTGAACTCTGGACTCTCTGAACTCTCTGAACTCTGGACTCTGGACTCTCTGAACTCTCTGAACTCTGGACTCTCTGAACACTCTGAACTCTCTGAACTCTCTGAACTCTGGACTCTATTGACTCTCTGAACTCTATTGACTCTCTGAACTCTATTGACTCTCTGAACTCTGGACTCTATTGACTCTCTGAACTCTCTGAACTCTAATGACTCTCTGAACTCTGGACGCTATTGACTCTCTGAACTCTCTGATAATACAGATTCACCACATATCATTACTAAATCAGGATAACTCAAAACAGTCTATATCAGATGAATGCTTAATGAATTTACACTATATATAAACAAACAGTATGTGGACATCCCTTCAGTTTAGTGGACTAGGATATTTCTGCCACACCTGTTCCTGACAGGTGTATAAAATCGAGCACACATCCATGCAATCTCCATAGACAAACATTGACTGTAGAATGGCCTTACTGGAGATCTCAGTGACTTTCAACGTGGCACCGTCATAGGATGCCACTAGTTTGTCAAATTTGGGTGCTGACAGAGCTGACCCGGTCAACTGTAAGTGCTGTTAATATGAAGAGAAAACATCTAGGAGCAACAACGGCTCAGCCGCAAAGTGGTAAGCCACACAAGCTCAAAGAATGGACCTGCCGAATGCTGAAGCGCATAGCGCTTAAAAATAACCTGTCCTCAGTTGCAACACTCACTACAAAGCTCCAAACTGCCTCTGGAAGCAACGTCAGCACCAAAACTGATAATTGGGAGCTTCATGAAATGGGTTTCCATGGCCGAGCAGCCACACACAAGCCTAAGATTCTCCTGGATGCCAGGAGAACGCTACCTGCCCCAATCCATAGCACCAACTGTAAAGATTGGTGGAGGAGGAATAATGATCTGGGGCTGTTTTTCAAGGTTCGGGCCCCTTAGTTCCAGTGAAGGGAAATCTCAACGCAACCGCATTCAATTACATTCTAGACGATTCTGTGCTTCCAACTTTGTGGCAATAGTTTGGGGAAGGCCCTTTCCTGTTTCAGCATGACAATGCCCCCCTGCACAAAGCGAGGTCCATACAGAAATGGTTTGTCGAGATCCGTGTGGAAGAACTTGACTGGCCTGCAAAGTGCCCTGACCTCAACCACATCGAAGACCTTTGGGATGAATTGGAACGTCGACTGCGAGCCAGGCCTAATCGCCCAATATCAGTACCCGACCTCACTAATGCTCTTGTGGCTGAATGGAAGCAAGTCCCCGCAGCAATGTTCCAACATCTAGTGGAAAGCCTTCCCAGAAGAGTGGAGGCTGTTATAGCAGCAAAGGGGGGACCAACTCCATATTAACGCCAATGATTTTGGAAGGAGATTGTCAATGAGCAGGTGTCCACATACTGGTAAGGTAGTGTCTGTAGGAACCAAACAGGAAGGGGATATGTTGTCAATGACCATCCGTTTGTGGCTGTCGACCGTGGTCTGGCTGTGGCCCTGCGGTCGTGGTCATCTCTGTAGTGTTGAGAAAGATGTGGTAGAGTGTACGCACACTTTATATGGATGGAGTCACTATTGAACTAGCTTCCTACTCTTTAACCAATTACTATGCACATATCATCATCAATACAAATCCCCATGCAGAGTCGTACAGTAATACATTAGCTAGCGTCCCCTTAACTATGTCCATAAGGCTTGTTGATACTACGAGGGCATATTTGATAGAGAAAATACTGGCGGATAAACAAATATAGAAACAACAAGCACTACTGGGAATTGGGGAACACTTGTTTAACTTCCTGTTATCAGTTAGTGTTTCACTTCCTCTTATCATATTGTTGTATTTCCTTTTATCATAGTGTTTAACTTCCTCTTATCATAGTGTTTATTTCCTCCTTATCATAGTGTTTTATTTCCTCTTATCATAGTGTTGTATTTCCTCTTATCATAGTGTTTAACTATCTCTTATCAGTTAGTGTTGTATTTCCTCTTATCATAGTGTTGTATTTCCTCTTATCATAGTGTTGTATTTCCTCTTATCATAGTGTTGTATTTCCTCTTATCATAGTGTTGTATTTCCTCTTATCAGTCAGTGTTGTATTTCCTCTAGTGTTGTATTTCTTATCTCCTCTTATCATAGTGTTGTATTTCCTCTTATCATAGTGTTGTATTTCCTCTTATCATAGTGTTGTATTTCCTCTTATCATAGTGTTGTATTTCCTCTTATCATAGTGTTGTATTTCTCTCTTATCATCAGTGTTGTATTTCCTCTTATCATAGTGTTGTATTTCCTCTTATCATAGTGTTGTATTTCCTCTTATCATAGTGTTGTATTTCCTCTTATCATAGTGTTGTATTTCCTCTTATCATAGTGTTGTATTTCCTCTTATCATAGTGTTTTATTTCCTCTTATCATAGTGTTTTATTTCCTCTTATCATAGTGTTGTATTTCCTCTTATCATAGTGTTGTATTTCCTCTTATCGTAGTGTTGTATTTCCTCTTATCTTATCATAGTGTTGTATTTCATTTTATCATAGTGTTTAACTTCCTCTTATCATAGAGTTTATTTCCTCTTATCATAGTGTTGTATTTCCTCTTATCATAGTGTTGTATTTTTCATAGTGTTGTATTTCCTCTCATAGTGTTTATCATAGTGTTTAACTATCTCTTATCAGTTAGTGTTGTATTTCC